>NC_061895.1:5750775-6053448 GCF_905147765.1 Vanessa atalanta
TCTCCGGGTCGGGCTGGCCGCGGCCCCAGCTGCCGGTCGGGTGACAAGGTTGATTGGCCGGTAGGCAGAGACATTGTATAAATTTACATAAAAATACGTTTTGAATGAACTTTACGACCAAATGCTACTGCTCTGATTGTCTTATAATTAATATATGTTTACAAATATACTACTGTCCGACTAACTAGTTTTTACACTATATACTCTGTGCATGGCGTCTTGTGTGGAAACGAAACGTCATCAGTGTAAGGCACATTCACTCACGTAGTCTCACGCCTCATTTTTGTGTTCTTAGAGGAAACTTCGGTTGTAGACGTCCGCGGGTTTGGAGAGTGACTTCGACTTTTAAAGTTTATGCACCACTCACAAAATCTTGGAGTTAAGGCGTTTGTTAATTATACATTTTATTTACTGGTAAGTCTAGTATTATATCAGTTACTTAATTTACCAAGAAATAGTAACAGGTAATTTTAATATTTTGTAATACGACGGAGTACCCTAAGAAAAGTACATACTACATATATTCTTCCAATTGAAACATCAGAAAACAAAGTACTTGTTTTATAAAGAAAAAGTTCGTTATAAACCGATATTGATTCAATCATTAGGTATTCTTAAAGTTTTTTAAAAGACTCAAAATACTAATCGAAATATATCTTACTATATTTTCTAGCAACCACTGGTAGCTCACTAACCTGAGCTTCTTGGGTATCTTCCTAGTGGGCACTGTGGTGACGAGCTGTCCCCACACCAGCGTGCCGGCTCCGAAGAACAGGCACCACAACCACTGGTCTATCGTGAGCGCCGCCGTGCTGAACGCCATGCCACCGAACTGGATTATTATCACCTGGAATTTGGACAGCGGTGGAATTACATAGAGTGGCGGTTACGGCGTTTTGTACCTGCAACTTAATTACACACTACAAAAATAGTACTTACATTTAACGACCGGTTTATATACGAAGGGCTTCATAAATTCTAATTTTTATTTTAAAGATTTTTGACAATTTTATAGCTGTCGCTGTCAATTTTAATTTTTTTATGTAAAGTAACTTACCACTTGAAGATCGAACGACTGTTTAATAAATCTCTTCATAGATAATCTAATTAGACAAAAATGGTGACGAATCTAATATGTCGAATGTTACCTGAGAAAAAGCGGTTCCGATCCAAATAGAGTAAAAGATGGGGTTGGTAAAAAGCCCCTGGAACACATTTCTCTGGCCGTGGATCTTTCGCGCGTTGATTTCGTTGAAGAGGGTCATCATCACGAACGTGTTGAATATGATTGTGAAGTGTTGGGAGGGTTCCGAGCTGAGTTGCTGGCCACGACCCGATGGGATGTTTAACATTTTATCGCCTGTTCGGATAAAAGTTATTTCAACCAAACTATCCATATAATTATACAAAGCGGACTTTTTTAAATTCTAGTCATAAAAAATAGTTATAAAAAATAAATCTTGATAAATACAATAGTATTATTGTCTAATTATTAGGTGGACTGACAAATGGGCTACCTGATGGTAAGTGGTCACCATCGCCCATAGACACGGGTGCCGTACGAAATATTTACCTTTCCATACAACATCATTGCGACCAACTTTGGGAACTAAGATGTTATGTCACTCGCCCTTCAAACGGGAACAGAACAATGTTAAGAATTGCTATTTGGATATGGAATAGACGATGAGTGGTCGGTACCTTGCACAAAGCCCTACCACCAAGTAATAATATGTATTATATATTTTTTGTTTTATTGATAGTTTGAAACATCTCGAGACTGCTATGAAAAATACCTACAAATATCGGTTTTGGGTTTGGGAACCCAACTTTGGAGGCTGATTGTGCAAAGCTGGTACACATCACTATTAATTCTTGTATTTAATTTTATTATTATAATTTTTTTAATACTATTCTTACTCGTGAGCATATTATTCGTGTTAGCGTGATACTGACCTACGAAAAGCAACATGAATATGATGAAAAGCTGGTAGATGGCCTGTCCTAGGATGTTCTTCATCATCGTCCGGCTGATGAGCGGCTTGGTTCGTCCGTAGGGTTTGCGTTGCAACAGGTCCGGTGTCGGCATCTCGGTGGCCAGCGCGAGGGACGCCAGCGTGTCCATGATTAAGTTCACCCACAACATTTGTACGGCCTTGGGGAAACATTTATCAGTTCTTTAACGGTTTTCTTTCATCATTACTTATAAACAATAAAATATACAAATAAACATATTTGTTAAAAAATGTCTAAGGAATGTTCTTTTTGTTTTAAATGCAGTGTGTGTTAACCATTTACTCGTATGGTCCAGAAACCATCCGAATCAACAAAGTATTTACAATGAGAGTTGGTATCAGGCATATGATAAGTTGTACACATTTTTTTTTTCCTCCCCCTACAAATGGTGGTTCCATTGGGCTAACGAGTGATAGGGCTCACCTTGAGCGGGCTGTCCTGGATGGCGCAGGCACCGATGAAGGCGACGATGACAGCCACCACGTTGACGGTGAGCTGGAACTGCAAGAACTTGGCGATGGAGTCGTACACGTTGCGGCCCCACATCACCGCCTTCACGATGGACGAGAAGTTGTCGTCCGTCAGGATGATGTCCGACGCCTCCTTGGCCACGTCCGTGCCGGCGATACCCTGCGGTGGAGATCGGTGTTACTCAGATAGCTAACAATTTGAGGATTTTTAACCGACTTAAAAAGTAAGGTTCCTTTCTTTCTGACTTTTTAATGTTTCTTTGGATCTTATTTCACTATACATAACAATACATGAGTACGTACCATAGCGAAGCCGACATCGGCCTTCTTCAAGGCGGGTCCGTCGTTGGTGCCGTCCCCGGTGACGGCGACCACCTCCCGCTTGTCGAATGCCTTGGACTCGATCATTCCCTTCACGAGTGTATATTTGTCGGTGGGAGACGATCGAGCCAACACACGTAACTTCGGCCACACCCTGTCCAGTAGATGTTGCTGAACCTGAGGACAAACGAGTAATAATTTAATCATATATTTAAAAAAACTAATTAGCCCGGACCCTTGTTGCCCACTAGTGGGACATAAACTGTCTGCTTACGACGTCGTACCATAGTACCACAGTGAAACAGTAGATAACGCAACTCACCTCGCCATTAGCATCTCGGATCCGCTTGTTAAACTCTTTTCCTTCCAATATAAGGAAATCATCGGTGGGTTTCAGAATACCGCACTTGACGGCTATGGAGCGGGCAGTGTTCACGTTGTCTCCGGTCACCATCCGGACAGTTATACCGGCCTTCTGGCACTTCTTGATCGCTTCTGGCACCTGAATCGAGGATAAAACTATTATTAAATAACTCGTAACATTGAAGATAATCTGATTGTCTTTGATCTGACTTATTTATTAATCATATATGTAATTGTGTGCAGATCAATCCTTACCTCTGGTCTGACAGGATCCTCAATACCGACGACACACAAGCAAGTCAGGTTATTCACGATGTTGTCTTCGTCGTCCCAATTCGGTTCTTGGTCTATGTGCACCTGATAAAAAAAAAAAACAGTTATTAGAAACTTTGAGGATAGCGAGATAATCGGTGTAAGATAGAAATGAAACTCTGATAGTCCGATGGGACCATTCATCTCAAACGAGATGTTAATTAATGTAATGCATAAAGTTATCTTCTGTTAATCGTGACAGACACTTGGTATAATTATAAAAAGGGTATGTTCATTTAGATATTAACAAAAAGTAGAGTAGGTATTGTAAGTTCCTTTGCCTATCTAAATAAGCCAAGATTTGATGATAACTGCGATTTGCTGTGACTTTTCCACTGACCTGGTTGATATCCGCCTTTCCTGGCACGAAGTCCCTGTAGGCCACTGAGATGGTCCTGAGACCGTCGCAAGCCATGGGTTCGATGACCTGCTTCACGAGCCGATCTTGCATGTCGCGAGTGAACTTCTCTAGCCTGCCTTCATGGCCGTATACGAATGCACATCTGTAGACAATGGAATAGGTCAGATTAGAAGTTTTACTTTATAAATGTATTTAAAGCAGAGGCGATCAAGTTCAAAATCCGAGCAAGCACCATGAGGCGAAATGAGCGTGATTTGTGTTCATAACTCATTTACTATGACTTTTCCGTTACTCCAACTAAATAATTTCATGTAAAATGGATTTAGTATCGTTCATTATTATAAATATGTTTTATCAAACGAAAGATGATTTCGGTAACAGCGAACTCACTTCTTCAAAACGATCTCCGAGGCACCCTTAGTGTAGAGGCGGTAGCCGCCCTTGTAGGGGATGACGGTGGACATGCTCTTGCGCACGGAGTTGAAGGTGTAGACGCGCGTGAAGGACTCCTCGGTGTGGCGCTCGCGGACGGCCTCGTAGCTCTGGCCCAGCGCCACCACGAACCCGAGCAGCGCGCACTCCGTCTTGTTGCCCACTTGCATCGGAGGCCCGGTCGGGTCTTGCGACGGCTGGCACGTTTTAAACCATTCAATTACTTGTCTAAACTATTTTAGAGGCACGCGACATTCGCGAGGAAGATGTCTAACACTCACCATAATCCTAGAGGTGAACGCGCTGTTTACAGCTATACCTTCGATCATCGTTTCCGCAACTTCTTGCGGTATATCCCTGTAGTTGGGCGTGACTTTGCAGAGCCTCTCGCAGATGTACGACTGTACGACCGTCATACGGTTAGTGGTGAGAGTACCAGTCTTGTCGGAGCAGATGGCGGTCGCGTTACCCATAGTTTCACAAGCGTCTAAATGCCGTACCAAATTGTTGTCTTTCATCATTTTCTGAAATAGATAACGTCGTTTAATACTTACCCAAATACATTTATAATATTATTTTAAGTAACATATCATATTTATTCATTTATCTTAAAATTATTTATACTAACTAATAAAATAATTTACTTGACATTATTTATTCATTATTAACCATAATATTTGGCAAAAGTGGCAAAACTATTACAAGTCTCAAGATTAATAAAAGTTTTTAAGACTACTACACTACACTCGTTAATTATAAAGTATATCCTTTTATTTTCGTCATTTTAGAAGTCTATCATTTCCTTACTAACCTTAACAGAATAAGCCAAGGATAGAGTCACAGCCAATGGTAGACCTTCCGGCACCGCCACCACCAGTACAGTCACACCGATGATAAGATGCTTCACGAGGTTGTTGATGTAAGTCGCTTTCCATTCCTTTTTTTCTAACGCGAAGGTTTGTACGCAGAATTGGATGACTAGGATGATTACTGTTAGCACCGCGATCGTTGAACCGGCGTAACCGATCTGTTCGGAGATTGGAGAAATTATAATAAAAATTTCACAACTGATCATAACGCAGTCAAGACGCACAAGACCCGAGCTTTCGGCACCGGAGCTTAATGCGCTATCATAGACACGAGAGTGTATCATAGACACTACCGAGTTGCACACTGCTGGACTGTTTTACTTGACAGTAAAACTGTATAACTTTTTAATAGCCCGACCCGAGGATCGAACCACGAGGCAGTTGCAAATCAAGAAATTTCTGGTACTTCATGAAAATAATGCGTTTTAATAATAAATATATTTGAGTTTAGTATTTTCTGAGACCTATTTCAGTAAACTCACCTGAATGGCTAGTTTGGTTAGCTTGGCCTGCAACACCGACTTCTCCTTCTTATGCGACTCCGGAGCGGGCTTATCCGCCGCCGGAGCAGGCACGTGGTTGTCGTCTGGTCTCGCGTGGTTACCGTGACTGTTGCCCGATGCTGGTAGGTCGTCATCACCTAGTGTTGTTGCACATTTCGTTAATGAATTTATACGGATATTGCTACCGTTTGGTATTTAGTTGTATGTGTTTCTGTTGTTAGGAATTTTGGGTGACTTTTAATTCAGCAACTGTTATCAAATCGGTTGAATTTGTTTTGTGTGTATGAGATCTCATTTTTTGCTTTCCGTTTTGTATAAAGTGATTCTCTGTATTGATTATTGTGCGTTTTTATTTCTAAAACATTTATATATTGTAAAATAATAATCGCACAATATATTTAGCTAAATTTAGAACAGGCCAATTTATATCTAATACAATAAGCTCTAAATGAAGGCGAAACAATTACCACAGATTAAGCAAATTTTAATCGTTTTAATAATTATTAATTTCATTAAAGCCATAATACGAACATTAAAAAATATTTACTCGAAGCCAATTGCAAATAATTTATACCAAACAATAACAAATACATTATTTTGTTAAAATAATAATTATTATACATATATAATTATATAACAAAACATGCGTAAGATAGTTACATTAGTGTAAACTTTACTTACGTCCTGTAATTCTAGAAATTACATCGTAAATTGTCTATCAAACATATTTACTACATAAATCTACTAATCGTTACTAAATACAAAATGCAGTGTGTGATGTTCGGTATGAAATGATTGTTTCAATAAACAGGTATATGCAATAAAATGTTATAAAATTAAATAAATATAATTTTTATAGCATAAGTTTATTAAGTTTTTAATTTTTGTATTATTAATTACATTAATTAACATCAGGGACAAAAAACGATTTTATTTTTTAAAGTTTATGTTTCATCTTTTTTTTGTCCCGTAATGTGTATAAGGACTAAAAAGCGGGGCTTAGCATAGGATGTTACTTACCTGTGATGCTCTTGCGTTGTGATTTCCGCTGCTGCTTTTTAGCTTCTACTCGGGCCAATATCACGTCCAGTCGGATTTTGTTTATCCAACATTATTATACAAGCATACACATTTATGACAACGATATCATTGTTTGTACATCATGCAGTCAACACGACAGATACACGATGCAATTTAAAATGTGTATGTTTTTTTTTATTAATTTTATTTCATTTAATTTTTCATCGTCGACATGAAGGTGGGTGTGCGGCAGGCCGGGGTCAGGGGTGGAGAAAAAAAAATTTGGATGTCATTGATTGGGTCACACTATATGTCTGGTGGCGCTAAATCTATAGGGTCATTGCGCCCAAGCATTTGTGACTTGCTATTCTTGATGGTATACTCTTTTTTCGGCCTCAAATGCTCAAGCGTTGCGACTAATGCGTTTTACAGATGTATGCATTTAGGGTACAATTTTATATTTATTGTCTTTTAAACTGAAACGAGATTATTTTATATGACATATTTTAGGGTTTACAACATTCATAAGGCAGGGCCCTAGTGGGGACTAGGGATAATAAAATAGTAAAACTTATGATAACATGCTCTGACAAGACTTATTCAGGCTATTAGTCAAACACAACACGAACAACGTTCAACATGCCCGTACATTGGATATCGTTTAGAAAATAGTGGAATATTCGTATTTAACAAATAAAATAATCTCATGACAGAAACAAAATTGATGATTTTGGGTGCAGTTATAATGATACGATAAAACGTGGTTTATGAATTAATTGATTTGAATTTTTTGGATAATTTTCATCAATTTTGTTCAGAAAACATTCCATTGGGACGGGAGTGCGTTGTCAATGGTAACCATGTCGTTCGTGATGCAACTACACTCGGGTCGATGATGGAGAAGATATTTAAAAAAAGTTTCAAGAAAAATTCTAAAGGAAAAATCCGTTTTAAGATTTAGATTTAGTTTTTCCTCCATCATCGACATTGCCCTAATCAAGCATAACAGTACACTGCTCATTTAGAATTCGCTTAGCTGATAGCTATATAATAATGTTCTATTAATCTCAGCTCTATAACAAAGACATAAGGTCTTCTTTTGGTCACTAGGAAAGCAAGCACCCGTACCTCAAGCATATGTTTCATCAAGCTACATTATATAATTCAACTAAATGAGCAATGTATTTATTTATTAATGCTAACTATATCTGGCTGTATATTCTTTGGAGGCGTTTTTCTGATTCAAGACAAATTCCATAAGTTAGTCGTTTATCAAATAAATCTTCATACTAAATTTAGGAACAGTCTATAAAATGTGTTTATTCGATAGTACTTTCCAAGAAGAAACGGATTATAACGCCCAAAAAATTAGTCAAAGCGGAAACAGAAAATGCCTCCGATTATCCTCTAAATCTAAGAATATACTAGCACCAGTGCGGACACTGACCTTTCTTCATCTGTTTGATCTCTTTCTCCTGCTTGTCGACCGCCGCGCCCAACAGTGTGAAGATGATACCCGCCTGCGAATTGACACCGACCGCCGTGACGAGCATTTTACCGGAGCCTGGAATCGATTAATGAGCGAATCTCTCCTAAATCTTTGAAACCTTGGAACTTTCAATCAGGTATGAGCATATTTACCATATAAAGAGATTTTTGAAGATCTGTCGGAGAACTTATTAAGTTTACCCATTTAAGGTGTTAAATGCTCCATAGAAGAATATTAGATGCGAGATTTAACCCATTCAGAAGATCAGGAAAGAATGCAGAGCAATGTTTTTGAAATAATTAATCGCTCAACGTTTTTTTTTTTCACGGTCTTTTTTATATCCGGTCACGGTCTTTATTATATATAATACATACCCTCCATAACGTGAGTACCGGATAGCACCATGGGATCAAATGATTCTCCCTTCTTAACATGGTCCGATTCACCCGTCAGCGAAGACTCGTCAATCTAAAACGAAAACGTACATTTAAATTTTCCTATTCAACAAAGGTTAATTGGCAAGTCTGGTTATGTCACATGTGTTACTGAATAAACTTTCTGGAACTAACTTAAGTCGTTTTGATAACTTTCTGTACAATTGCAGAATTTATAAAACGAGAAATATCTAACGCTTTCAGATTTCGCAAAGAGAAAACATGCTTTCTGGAGCAAGGTACTTATTTCTATCGTAAAATTTCGCAGACCTAAAACAAAAATATATATTCTATGGTAAAAACGGTTGGTGTAGGTATTCATGAGAATATGTCGTTTTAATTTTATTTAAGAGCAAGAGTATCATTTGAGTTTCTTTTTATCATTTTTAATAAGTATAAATCAAAAAACTACATTTTTATATATAATATTATTTTCAGACCGGAGAATAAGTAGAGTACATAAATTATATATAATTATAGTATTTATCATAGAGTACACAAAGCTTATGTACATATATGGAATGTGTGCCACTTCATTGGAATATATAAATTATGTTACTAGATCATTATTCAGATAAGATATACAAATAAAAGGATATAAAAATCTTGTCAACTTTGATAATAATTAAATAAAGATACTTAGATAAAAATACCGCATTCCCTTGACTCTTATCAAATAACTGTATTGTTATCAGTACGCACGTACTTTATCAGACACCTGGACTTGAAATTGACGCAAAGTAAGTTAGTGTGATAAACAAGCAAACAGGTACAGAGATACCACTTACAAAATTGTTACTATTAATAAACTAAAAGTAAAGTAAACAGCCATTAAATTGCCTGTAAATGTCTTACTGATAAAAACAAAGGCTTTCTGTGCTCTCGTTGGTTTGCAGTTTATTCGATCACGCTGTTTTTATGTTGATGGATACACATGTAGTACAGTTTGATCATCCTTTTTTTTTTTTTTATTATTCTTTATTGTACAAATAAAACATGTACAGAGGGCGGACTTAACGCTATAACAGCATTTTCTGCCAGCCATCCTTGATGTTATCCTTTACCTTGTACTGACAAGGGATGATTTATAAACACGTGCTCTTGAAAACTCAGTGCTTTGCTATCAAAGCTAGAATTTTATTCAAACAATTTTAGCTTTGCGTTTTATTTAAGCGCTTAGATATGATATAAGTTGCTTTTTGATAATAATTGATCGATAGTTTTTATTTGATACATTTAGATAAACATTTATTCATGATAAATAAATACATATCTACCCGCCATGACTTCGTATAGATGTAATTTATACAAAGATAGTTCACCTTAAAGTTCCTAAAAAACCTAGCTGATTCTTACGTTATAAACTGCAGCTCGTGAGACTAAGTTATTTGTCTGTGCGTTGATAGTTACTCAGGACAAACCATAATATATTAAAAATAACCATAATATAAGTAAAAATATTACATGAATATTTAACATACATATATCAGTATGTCAAGTGCTTTATACGGGTGTGATGTGATATGACATCATAGCTGTGTTTAGGGAGCAATTTCGCAAGGTTACTACTAAAGTCGATACAGCAAACACTCGAGCCTCCGTCGATAACCCAATAACCCGACTTATCTGTTAATACATCGATACTGTAATACAATCTAAGGGACGTTACCAATGCGAAAAGATAAGCTACGCGCTGAATAAGTGTAATGAGGTCGATTTTTTTTTATTATGTATTTTATAAAGTACCAAAATAACCAGGCACAGTTGGCAAGTCTCAAATCAAAATACTCTTTATTGTAAACCAATACACACATACTTCAGTCACGTTTAAGAAAGACGCATATGAGACGGCCTTATCACTAAAACAGCGATCTCTTCCAGGCAATCTTAAGGTAGAGGAAAGAAACAGAGATAGAATGAACTCTCCTTTCCACTTAAAGAAAAGGTTTCTGAACGATGTTATGTGGCCAAAGGCCAGTTTCACAGTGTACAGATGCAAGCAGGTTCGGAATTAGGGGAGTGCAACACGGGCTCTACCCATGGGGAATTCACATTATAAAAAAAAATCCCATCCGTTCTTTCATAAAACATTTCGTATTCACAAAACTCTTTATGAGATGATTACAAATTTCTCATTGTTAATTCGTATAAATAATTAGTAGGCTCGTTCTAGTACAGTCTGATACGCCATTA
The DNA here is from genome assembly GCF_905147765.1 of Vanessa atalanta. NCBI lineage: Eukaryota > Metazoa > Arthropoda > Insecta > Lepidoptera > Nymphalidae > Vanessa > Vanessa atalanta. Next base: position 5,761,559 of record NC_061895.1, read on the forward strand.
CAGGCAGCTACAACGATATGTCATACTATCTAGCTAACTAGTACTCACCTTAAGATCGTTGCTCTGCAGCAGTAAGCCGTCAGCGGGCAGAAGGTCGCCGTACTTGATCTGACAGATGTCACCCACGACTATTTCGCTTATCGGCACCTGATTAACCTCGCCACTTCTGATCACTGCGAACTTATGTTCACCTTCTATCCGTGATTGGAGCCCTCTGAAAGTAAAGAAGGTCAAATTAAAAAAAAACGTCAATAACAATAATTATCATTAATACATCTAAAAAAAATTATTTTGATGATGTTATAGATATAATTAGTACAGCAATTAATTAATGTCAAGGTTTTATTTATTACGATAATACTCGCCTATCGATTTGATATTTTGTGAACTGAAATTAAGTTTATTTAAAAAAAAAAACCGGTATTGCTAACGAAGACATTCTAAAAATATAAGTTAAATAATAATTAATACTTATTCATGATTTTCTGGGACGACTAGTATTTGATGACTCGTGTTGTAACTATGATCGGAAAATAAAAAAGAAAGGGATCTGTACTCACCGAAATTGCCTCTCTTTCGTGTAATCATTGAACGCTGTGACTATGACGACTACTATGACAGATATTAAGATCGCCAGACCTTCGATCCATTGGTAATGACCTTCTTCTTCATCCAGATGTCCTGAAACATACCACTTAACTGTGAATAAATTATTTATTTGTATTTATTAGATCTTGCAGCTCGAAGATATAATCTATTTATGAATTCTTGTTGCATTTTTTTTTCAAGGAAATAAGAAAGTACATTTAACAACAACAACGCTGTCATCTAAATTACAAGTACCGGAAAAAAAGTTGCTCTACTTTCGAAACTTTTCAACTTTATCAACGATTCTAAAGGTTCGTCGACGACGTAAAAAAGTCCAGAGACCGAAATAATTAAAGCTGAGTGAATCGTGATTTTCATTTTACTCAGATGATAGAGCATCTACGAAGCTCGCGTTCGAGGTGAGAATCTTTACCGCGAGGATAGCATTATAATATTTGTATGATACTTAAAAACGTAAACAAATCTAACATTGGTACTTGTCGTTCATTAAAAAAAAAAACTCGCATAACGCCCCAATGTACGTACAAACGCGGTTTCCAAATTATTATCATAAATTTAAATATAAGATTCATAAGCTGTGCGAGTTTAATTTATATTATCGGATTAATCCAGATCAGTGAATTATAATATCGGATAGTAATCTGTTCAACCAAATGATCATCTGATTGCAGTAACAATGATAATATCAACCCCATACACTTAACGAAATAGCTAAAACAAAAAGTTTATGTTCATCTTCACTAAAAAAAAAAATTCTCTTTATGTTTATTTAAATATAGAACATTAATTATTACTAATTCACATTCATGCGAATAACAGAAATAACTAGACAGAAAAGGTTTGTCTGTAAGTCGAATTAGGAAAAACATTTATTTTATCACGTACTCTACTGTAACTGTGAACGTGAACAATTAGCCATAACTTCAATCTTATTAAAAAAGCCTTGAAAATGTTATATTACTATTTGTTTATTTCATATAACATTAAGAACGATGTTTCAATAAGTACGTGTCGAGCTTAGAACTGTGATTGTCACGTACAAACTAACAAAGGATCGCAATTCACGATCGAACAGCTTAATGCTAGCAAAAGCGGACAGGATGATATCGGAACGGACAGAGCCGGGGTGCATTCTACTAAAACGTGATCTACTTCTTAAAGCAAATAAAAACAAAACATGCCCTAGAAACACCATGGTATCTCGAATCGAAAAACCAGAACGAAAATTATATTATTTCAATGAAATCTAATATGAAAAACGGCAACATATATACGTGACTTTGTATATTCATATCGTAAATTCGAGATAATAGACCATGGTTGGAAATTCAAGGAGGACAGATACCGACAGAATACGTAGACGCTACAACTGAACACACATTGGTTGCAGTCACTGACAGTTTTTTTTTTATCCGATGGATAAATGCGCACACATTAGGAAACGAGCAAAGTGCAGGATTTACAAAAAAACCATTATTTACATGTTCTTACCAGGGTCGTCTAATGATTCCATATTGTTATTGAAAAGAGAAAATACACTTATTAAATACAATTATTTACACTGCATCCTCTGCGCATACTTCTCCGTTTAAACAAAATTATTTTTTTGGAAAAAAAAATACCCTGAGATTTTTCCACGTAATTTTCATTTTTGTCATAACCAAAATATGAACATCTCAAACAAATGCAAATTATCCTTTGATATTCAAATCGATTTGATCAAACTAAGGGCAGATATAGTATTTGGGTAAAGTTTGATGAGTTTTCAAACAACGCATTGTATTAACGTCAAATAATCATAACAGTTAAGAAAGTTACGTCGGTTTTGATCAGGCTGCCAACTAGACTGCCTTTCATCCTCCCGAGACAGCCTATGAAGTTCTTTGGCTTGGTTTCACAAGTGTGGGTCGTAAAATTTTAGCCAACTGACAAAATGTCATGCCCATTCAACGGATAACATAAAAGCAATCGATGGAAAATATTTGTGGGTTCATTAAAAAAAACGTTGAATCGTATTCGTTGAATTTTGAGACATATTCCTTTGTATTGCTGTGCAAATGACCCAATTATTCTCACTCCGATTAAACGAAATTGGAAACGAGGAATTGGACGTCTGCCCTTGGGAATATTAATAGAATGCAGATAGATTCTTTTGCAGACATTTGTTAGTTATCTCGCTGAATAACATAATCATGTTTACGGAAAATCGTCTTTATGTCGTCTTCTGAAAAGTCGTTATAGAGTTGATGTTAATGTTTTGGACAATATTTATGAATAAACTTACCAATATCGCTCTCGTCTTCGGACGGTTTGTAAAAACTCAACCCTAGCGAAACCACGGCAGCTACTTCCAATATAATAAGGGTAACGTCCTGCAACGCCTCCCAGACAAGGGTTAGGAAGGTTTTGGGAGGTTTCGGCGGGATCAGGTTCGACCCGAACACTTCGCGCCTGTGTTGCAGGTCAGCTTTCGACCCGCTAAGACCTGGGGACAAAGAGAAAAAATAAATCAATTTAATTAAATAAAACAATATTTTAATTACACACAAGATTAATATTGTTTAATTTTGTACAATGGCATTATTTTTACTGTCGATATATACGTAAGTTAAATAAATCACTAGTAAGCTACTTCGTAATATCGACGACCCTAATCTCAGCACCAACAGTTCAATTTGAATAATTATTAGATCGTTAGACAGTCAATCCACTGCAGAAGATTATAGCCATAGCGAAAACCGTGAAACAGACTTACATATACATATAATCATTATTATAATACTTTGAAGATATATATTCATATATACAAAATACACGAATATATCATTGCACATAGATACTTAGAAATCCTGATACGATGGTTCTCTGTTTTACGATTATTGATCTATTTTGATACATCCGTTATCGTCTATGATATTTTTAGGGCTCGTGTAGGTAATGGTAATAATAATAATACTTATAGGTAATAATAATAATACTTATAGTGAAAAATAAAGTTTTATTAAAAGCTGAGTTAAATTAAGATTTTTTCGCCTTTAGATGAGAAGGTTTACAGAATACTGCCATAATGCAGGTTGGTGTACACAAACATGACAGAAAGTTTTGTCGTCCGGTTAAGATTCATATGTTCTAACCAATGAACTATCCCGAACTAAACCCAGCGAAAGATTTTGATAATCAATAACGTATTCCGCATGTTACCATTGATATTCAAAGCCTTTATGATAAAAATATTACTGAAAAAATTCACAATCACAAAGGAATATACGTCGAAATGTTGAAACAATATTTTGGCTTCAGACCAGAATAGTCACAATGCGGAATATTAATAAGTTGTCGAGATGCGAAACGGAAATGTGTATGCTCTATTAAAAGCACGACGTTTTCAAAGACACCTTATTGCGATATATGTACATGCAATGTATGTTCGAACTTGTATCAACCCCTATGTAGGTACATTAATACCAATATTTAAGAGAATAGCTCAGCCCCATCTTTATTCAAAGTATAGGAGATTCAGCGGGATGGTGACTATGGCATCTTAATATTTTTCAAGAGATTGCCAAAATACAGCTAGCACCCGGGCGCTTGTTGTGCTTAAATCAGTACTGGAGCAGCTTGTAAGTATCCATTTACGTAAGTAAGTAGTAAGTTACGAGCGAAAAGAGAATAAAAAGAATCACATCAACAAAGATACACATCAACTTTTGAATGACACATAAGTAAAAACATACTTTAACGTTATATATGTATATTAGTAAGACGATCGTGAAGAAACGGAAGAACCTATAATATTAGTGATGTAACATCCTCTTCTTTCTTTATTTTTTTGCTCTAATTAATGCAATACAACATTATCTGTAAAGAAACCTCGGAAATGTTTCTGAAATAGTTTTCAATGTCGGGCAATGGCAATTGTTTTGAATCAGTCCGAGAGCAACTTTTCATACCATTTTGCCAATACCGAATTAAATCGAATTATAATTAAGCATCCATACAGAGGAAAACGCGTATGCCTTCGTAATCTCTCGCTGTTTACCACCGTTCTCGTCAAAATTGTTTACAATTTTTGATAACTTAAAGCAATTACAATAACCAACGCGTACTGTCAACACAAAATTTACCAATTATCCGTGGAGGCTCAGTTTAACGTTTAAATAATTTAAATTTACCAACAAGTTAAAATAACGAATTGAGTTGGGGATATGAACAATTATGAATGTGACGTCAACGGATGGTGATTACGATGAACACTCAATTTAATTTGCGTCACAAGTTAACAAATTTGTTATTGACGGTATAACACCGGCCTAATTTTTAGACTGGATGTTAATCCGTCGTTATTAATATTACTATATTAGTCTAATTTATGTCCAAAACCACGAAGTTAGGGGGTTTCGTTGTCAGATAGAGTACATCGATAATGATGATGACGTCAGCGGTCGGAGCACACACTTAACAAGTGAGTAAGTGTGTGCTCCGACCGCCTATCTTCTACCGCCAAACAGTAATTCATTGTATTTTTGCTAAGTTTAAATAGTCAGCGAAACAGTGTACAGTTTCAGTGTCTATCGACGAAGGCCTTTTACTAGACCGCATTCCAAAAATAAATAAAAAAATAAATCAATTTCACTAATTAACACGTAGACGCAACGAAATTATTAATTTGTGTTCCATATTAAATACGAGGCTATTAATATATTTACGTAATATTTCACTTATAATACACTTAGTACCTACTGCCCGCGGCTTATCTCGCAACATATATTTTTAATCATTAAAAATATAACACTATCTATATGTATATAATAATAATTTTACACAGTTTTTCTAGCCTTAAGCCCAAGAATTCATTTAATTATTCTTTTAGCTAAAAAAAAAAAAAACGGTATAATGATATCTAATTAGGACAGAAACATTATCAATTGATTGAAGCTTAGTTTGGTGATCAATAACGTAATATCGATAGATTGAAATCGTCGTTGACGCAATGCGAAATAATTGATTTTACTTTGATTCGTGATAAATTAGAATTTAGGGCATCAAACCAATTACATCGAAAAAAAAAAAGTTATCGCTTTAATTGAAGGCAAATATTCTAATAGCTTCCTGTCGTGAACTTAATGTATTAGATTTAAATATCGTGCTGGTAAATGTAGGCACTTTCTTATGAACACATGCGATAAAATTGTAATAAAATATCGCTAAATTCGAGATACAATCAGATAGGGTTAGAGTACGTCAGTTACGTTAAAAAAAAGCCATCGAAACGTACGTGTTTTGGGTCAGTTTCGATCACTCAGTATCTTTGTGTTTGGATTTAAATATCGTGCTCGTAAGCGTTACAGTTACATTCAGATTATGAGATCATACAAAAAAAATGGTACTTAAATATTGTATACAAGCTGTGCCCACGACTTCGCTCGAATTTAACATTTAAAAACTTAAAATAATAACTTTATTATTGTCTTATATATAATTCTAAAATTAAAGTCGCCAAGTTAGTCCTTATTACATCAACTACCTGCCAGTGAAAGTCCCGTCAAAATCGGTCCAGTCGTTCCAGAGATAAGCGAGTGAATCAGTACAAGTATCGGCACAAAGGAACATCTTAGTTCCCAAGATTGGTGGCACTTACGCGATGTATGGAATGTTTAATATTTCTTACAGCGCCAATGTTACCACTTACTTACAGGTGGTCCACCTGCTTACATCATTTTTAACTGCATGTACAATAACATATATTAACATTGTCAACAATGCTCAAAAAAAAATTTTCCGTCTTTCATTATAACAATAATTTAATAATTTAAAACTTATCACATCTCGTTTGTTTCATTTATCTCTGAAGTTTTTAAGCGAAACTCAAATGGATACTCTTAAGAAAGTGAGATTTAATTAATGTTTTTTTTTACTAATTAAACTTCTCCGTAGCCAACCAGTTCACGGCCTAGTAATTAACCTTCAACGTTAAAACCGTTCCGATCTGTTAACTAGAAGATTCACATTTACTTTCGTATCGAGTTACATAAAGATAGTATTTTTTTTATTCACTTCTGTAGGCACGTCCCTCCAAGACAAATTATCGTTAAGTGACGTTCGTGTTAAGATGTCTTAGTGTGCGTGAGACGATTAACATAAGAGTAGAGACAGCAAAAAAAAAATACAAATTAGATTATATGATTACTTATTTTTAGTATTACGAGTAGTTTTATGTTGACGGTTGCGCCTTCCTGACTGAATGTCTATAGTTTCGTTTGAATGGAATTTATTTTGATTGAAAACCCGCATGTAGGGGTAAGTATAGGTGTTAGTTACGTTATGTCCTTTTCTGTATCCTTGATAACGTATTGAGTAGAGGCGGTAGGGTAGGTAGTTAAGAATTCAAAGAGTAACACACAAAAACTTTTGCATTTATAAAATATTATATATATTATATGTAAATTCAAAACTTAATAAGTTAGAATTATTCTGTTATAATAATCATTCTTAACATATTTGACGCGCTTTCTTCAACATTTTCTACACATACATATAAGAGCCGAGATGACCCAGTGGTACGTACATCTTAACCGATGATTGCGGGTTCAAATCAAGGTAAGCGCCACTGAAATTTTACGTGCTTAATTTGTGTTTATAATTCATCTCGTGCTCAGCGGTGAACAAAAACATCGTGAGGAAACCTGCACGTGTCAAAAGGGAGAGGAGGCCTTAGCCCAGCAGTGGGAAATTTGCAGGTTGTTACTATATATACTATGTATATAAATATATAGAAAACAAAATTATAAATCGCTTACGGCGTATTCATGACCGAGTTTTCATTGGCGCTACCAGGCGGAAAAAACAGCTAACACTGAAAAATCTCACGAGAAAAATTTTAATAATTCCTCCGCTTCAATTTTGTTTACAGATAAAAAATACGTATCCATAAATACCAAGTCATAATTCTCTCTTAAAATGTTCAAAATCGTGACGTCACACGCATTTTACACGAATACCGAGATTTTATGAGGCAAATCCTGAATCAAATTAAGGAAAAACGAGTTACATATCTCACGGACGCATTAACCCAAAACAATTAACAGTAAGCACGGGAAGATAAAATGGCCATAAACACGGGTATAATGACATTATCTTACTAATATTATAAATGCGGAAGTTTGGAAGAGCCGAGATGGCCTAGTGGTTAGAACGCGTGCATCTTAACCGATGATTTCGGGTACGAAACCTGCATGTGTCTAATTTTAAAGAAATTCTGCCACATGTGTATTCCACCAACCCGCATTGGAGCAGCGTGGTGGAATATGGTCCAAACCTTCTCCTCAAAGGGAGAGGAAGCCTTAGCCCAGCAGTGGGAAATTTACAGGCTGCTAATGTAATGTAAGTTAGGTTGGATGGATGTTTGTTACACAACCACGCCAGAACAACTGAAAGGATCAGAATGAAATTTGTAATCTCGAATTTATAAATTTTAGTTTAAAGTTTACTTTTGCTCCGGATAAATGTACCTATCACCTAAATAGGTAGGCTGTTATAAAGCATCCTTCGTAGTTGGCTAGTCTCCCTTGAGATAGACGCCTTGGTCGAATTCGGTTCGGACGACGTAATCATCACTATGATCAAATTTACAAATTAGGACATAAAATAGTAGTCGTTTAATTGTTGTAAACAAACATACATAGCTTCACGTAATCGTATCGTCTCGATTTGACACAAGACAAAGGTGTAGTAAGGCTGAGGAACATAGAGGTTATAAAACGCAAATAGGACGAGAACCAAAGTTTCCACGGAGTACTTAAAGCTATGACGTTAGTAGATAACTTTACGTAATGGTGCAGCAGGGCATTGAACCGGCGTATTTTTGTTATTAAGTTTATGATTGCTTGACAAAGTAACAGTAAGACGAACATTCAGAACGAAACAAGATTATACATGTAATTGGTGCCTACGTCTGAAGTGTAGATTGGAATTGAGTGTAATGTGTGATAAAGTTATATATTTTTTCTATGATGTATTATATAAATAACAAAAAAAACTATAGAAGATAACGTGGCTTCTATCGAATTCCCTCTATCCTAAGACCTACTCCGCCCATAGATATCGGCATTACAATGAAAATATAAGCCATTACGTAGAATCCCAATACGTCATCAAGCACGGGATCCAAGATGGTTAATACATCTCGTATTTGTAAACTGATCATGTATCAAATTCTAAATAGTGCTAATAAGTGCAAAGTCATTCCAATACATACCAGATGAATATAATAATATCGAACGAAAGAGCAACGAATATATTCTTAACATAGAGTAAACTAAATAAAAACGTACAAAGAGTTTGTTTCGAGAAAATTCTTAAGACGGCAAATGAACAATATCCGTTTGACAGGCTAAACATCATTAAAGTCGGTGGAAAGGAAAACGATCGCGTTGTCTTTACGACTTGAAATAAATATCTAAAATAAGAAACGTTACAACGTTTGGTACGAGCTTAAATTAACTCGAAAATAATACATTACATTTGAGATGGTTTTAACGGCAACATAGTAAATGTTTCCACACACTCACACAAGGGACCTTCTTTACTTTCTTTACAAATTTTAGTAATTTTTAAGTTACAAATAAGTGAGGAACCCATCGATCTGCTATCAATAGTTTCAGAGCGTTATTTGTACTTTATCAATTGAATTAATCCAAGTATTTTATATTTCAGTTACAATTACTCAAATAATCGTTCATGTCGTGTTTTTAATAATTACTAGTTCCAGTTTCCTTTTGTTGATTCTAAAGTAGAATCTCGAAATTATTGGATATTGACTACAGGATTTGATATTTTTTTTTATTCTCACACAAGAGAAGAAGACAGATATAGTAACGAAAATCTAGTGTAGTTTATAATAATGTAAATAATACAAATGTACCATTCAACGTTCGCTTGATAGCTCAGCGCTCTTGCAAAAGTACTTGCAAAAAAATTAATACTATGTTTTTTTTTTTTGGTAATAACGTTCTTTAACCTCAAGGCGTTCAGGCTGTTGCCTACTTGCCCATGAAGACGGGTCTTGCATCTAGTTCAGTTTAAATTTATATTTCATCTAGCAAGTAATTCAATATAGTTCGTTACAAACTAAATTGAATTACTAGCTTACTAAGGCAGTACCTACTCAGAAGGAACAATTTAAAACTAAATGAAGAAATAGCGTAGAATATTATAATAACGTAACATTATTTTAAAAGTATGATAATTAAATAAAATTAATGAATTAATTATGTTAAGATATTGACGTGAATATCTTTGGTTTTAAGTCATTTCTAAAACGACTGGGGCGATACAAAACACTCAAATAACTCAGCGAAAATATGCGATGATTTAACTATCATACTGAACGATTTAGTCACATTCCTCTGACTCTAAGTCACTTAGCCCCAGTACCAGAAACAAATTTAAATTTAGAACGTATTAACGTTGAGGAGATTGATGGTACTGTTGTGAACATCTCTAGTTATAAGTAAAAACGTTTCATTGCTGATTGATACATGAGCTAAAAATTTAGTAACATCTCAAACTTTACTAAAAAACAAATGAATATCAACATTCCATCATCCTGTGCAAAAGACCAAATATGTACAAAGTAATGATTTCACGAACTTGATTCCAAAATATTCAATGAAGATCTACATTGGCTTTATAAGATAAATTGAACTTTAAAACACTTCTTCTACATAAAAATGTGCATAGTAAGCTTAAAGCTCCGACGCAAACGAACACCAATAGCCATTTTCTATCTGAAGCTCCGTATTCCCAGTGGCAATATGAAATGCTGAAAGCAATTAACGGGGCAGAGAATTTATTGTTTTTATTTTCGAATCGTAAATTGTTCATTCCGCGTTCGGATTATTTAATTTTCTATAGCTTAGATAAATTTTTAATCGCCTTACGTTGTACAGTTGTACACAATGCTTTCTTCTTCTTTCAAATGTCAATTTACTGATGATTGAAAGAGATAAATCGTTTTATAGCCGTTCAACCGTTCTTTGATGTTTATTAGTAATGCCGTAAGGAACCGTGCGGAGACCGCGAAGGTGGGAGATGACGTCCTCAGGCTAGGTGGAGTTACGATATAAGCCAATGATCGTGTTCATTGGCGTGTCCTAGGGAAGAGGGTTAAGTACAGCAGTGACTGATGATGGTGATGATGAAGGTAGTGAAAATAATAAAGCTACTACCGACATACCATTGTTAAAGAACGCTTGTATGTGAAAGTTTACTAAATGTATAAACATTTAGTGAGTTCATTTTTGATAGCACTCTTTGGGAAAGAAATGATCGCCTCCTCCTGGCTATTTATTTTTGATACTGAACATAAAAGCAGAGTTTCTTTCGCCGGTTCTTATCAAGTCAGGGTATATCCTTTTCCGAAGCGATATTAGTGTTTAATTTGACAATAAATAAGTTAGTGTAGTGCTTCTATTAATATCGAATAAAGGAATTTGATTTGATTTGAACAATTTTTATGGTGTAAGTATAACACGTATACTAATGTTACGTGTCAAAGGGTGTTTGTTGTTGCCGCTTTGATGTCGTAACGTCTCAAATGATGATAGATTGAATACAAAGCCCGACACAGGGATATTTTCATCATAACTCAAGCGCAATCGTAGTAGTATAAGTACATATAGAACGAGGCGCGGTCAAATGTTAATTTCATGTACATATTTTTAGCACCACTGTTAGGTTAGGTTACAAAAAATATCATTGCACACTAAATATTTGACATAGTGTATATTTTTGTTATGAATATTTAAGCAACGTACAGTCAAATCTCATTTACTTTTTTTAATAACGTTGCTATCTGATTAATATTACTTAGCAATTCGGCAAGGTTACAAAATACAACATGCTTGATAAAATTATTTTTTATCATAAATGTGATAGGTTTATGTATGTATATTTTATTATTAAATAATAATTAATTTGAATACGTTTTTCATGAGAGAACTGCAGCATTTTAAACATTTGTGTCCACTGTTTGGCAAAATTATCTGGTGCAAATTTTATGGGAATGTTGGGTACTCACGGTTGAATTTTATTAGACGCAAGGTTTGAACACAAGGAAATTAATAATGAGAATCATAACCATTTTCATTACAATTTAAAACAAAAAAGTTAAAAAAAATAAAAATTCGTAACAATTATTGTTAATATATTTTTTTTTATAATTTATTTATTCAGTCACAAGCAGTTCAACGAAACTTAATTATATTTAATTTAATGACGTGTTAATATATCTGTTTTACAATAGCTACCTATATGCTACAAAGATAATTTAATTGCACGTGACATGTGAGTATGATAATTAATTACTATAGTATTAAGATATGTTAAGATTGTAATCATTAAAAAAAATTAAATATCGAAAACTGAAATGTATCGAGCGCCGGTTTTCCGGTTGGTTTATTTCATCATTTACAGGTTAGCTCCCGGGAATTCGGTACGGATTATACAATTTCCGTCGTTTCCAGTGTTTAATACAGTTAAAACTTTGACCCGCTTATCGGACTTCGAGTGCTCGACTCGCGGTCTGGAATAATGCAGATTATGCTCAGATGTTGATTATTTATGAAGAAAATCCAACCAAAACATCCAACGTTAAATTAAATATAACTAATTAATTTTTATTTCAAAATACCTACGGATTCTCTCATCGAAATTTATAAAGCACAGAAATGTTCTCCCATGTTTTAAGCCCTTGAGCGTTGTATTAAAGAAAGTAGCCTATGTCTTTACCCGGGACTCGAACTATCTTCATATCAGATCAGTGGTTTAAGCGTGAAGATCTAACAGAGTTACTTTCGCATTTATAATATTAGTAACGCTTATTATTGGCCACTTACATATATTATACTCACATATGTTGTTACGAAATATTAAAAAAAATATTTGTCTTTTTTTGTCCTTTATTAAAACCGCAGTCAAAATCAATGGTCCTAAAATTTGTTCTAGTTGGGATAAAGAAAATGTTAATATTTGTATGTGTGTGTGTACCATATAAATACATAAAGACTTAACGTCGTATACACTTATGAACAAACTACCTATGAACACATAAAACACCTCAGTTTCATAATTATCAAATAAGAGATACGTCGTTAATCCGCATACAAAAACTAGTTAATAAGTCTTAGGAAGAGGATGTGTACACTCGAAATGAAATCGACTGTAGCTTGATAAATGTAAAATCCAGTCAATACGGTATTAATATCGTATTGCAATTTCAACTCAAACACCAGGCCATTAAGTTCAATGTTCTTTGAACGATACAGGATTGCGGAAGCATAGGCCCTGTACCAAATATATCTTTCACGCGAGATATATGGACGTCGACTGAAATACGTTATTGGAGGAGAAATTTCATTCATAACAGGATGCAATTGATATTTGCGTTCATAAAATGATATTATGTAAATAGATAAGGATTTAAAAGTCAAGTATAAATATATAAGTGTGTTTATAATTCGTCTCGTGATCGACGGTGAAACATCGCGAGGTTCGCAGGTATCCTGCATGTGGACCTATAAATCCACATTGAAGCAACGTGATGGAATTTGTTTCAAAACTTTCTTCTCAAGAAAAAAAGAGTTCCTAGCTCAGCAGGAGGTTACTTTAAGCTTAATTGAAATGTATAATTTAATTATACAACGCCATACTTATTACTTATAATTACGATTAATAGAGAAATTAAATACGTAATAATTCTCGTATCACATTTATTTCGACTCGGCGCTGTGCATTTTATGCTGCGGAAATGCTTCTATTGATGAGTTGGTATTCCACAAACATACGGATCGTCGAGTGCTATATATTAATGGATTCGGTTAACCAATATATTATTATTATTAACAGTATATTAGGACGACCTACTGATGATAAATCTTGACGGTAAATTGTACTTTACTAGCTAGTCCCGTCTTCACACGGAAACATAAAACGGAAGCAATGTTATTTTGCGGCTAGGAAATTTGAAATTTTCCGCTTCTCTCTACTGTAATATGCATGTTTTATACGTACAAACCTTCTTCTTGAATCACTCAGTTTATGGATGAAAACTGCATTAAAATTTGCGTAGTTTAAAAGAACAAAGCGTACAGACAGCGGGAAGCGACTTTGTTTCATACTATGTAGAGATTAGCTTTACTATACTTTACTATATGGGCGTCGAGCAATGTGAAAGTCGTATGTTCGTATTTAACCCAATCGTTCTCAAGCCCTCCTAAACCGAAATCGAGACTTCTACTAATGTCATGACATTCGCCTTTGTTACTATATCAACGAGTTTCAATAATAGCATCAAAGTTCGCGTACAAACTAGGCCAATATGTTAGTAATGATATTACTAAAATAACGTTATCAATCAAATCATCAGAAACTAATAAACGGAACTAAATAAGAAATATAATCTTTAATCTTCATTTCATACGATATCTGATGTATGTTCGTAAAGTTATTCCGTAACAGTATATATTCGGTGAGAACAAACTCGAAACTAACCGCAGATCACGACCGTGAATGAAATGTCAGAAAATTGACATGTGATTATAAATAAATATAATCTTAAATACAATTTTAATCTTAATATAACATTAACAGTCTGTAAATTTCCCTATGCTGGGCTAAAGCCTCCTCTCCTTTTTGAGGAGAGGGTTTGGACCATAATCCACAACGCTGCTCTAATGCGGATTGGTGGATAATCTTAATATGATACCAATTTATACTAATATTATAAAGAGGTATAATTTGTTCGTTTGTATGTAGGGGGTAATCTCTGTAACTAATGATCTATCTAATTTTAAATCTAAGATCTAATTTTAAAAATGTTTCCACTGGCAGAAAGCTATAGGGTTTAGGGCATTATATTTACATCATAAGAAGTCGGGGCGGGTCGCTAATTAGTACACAAAATCATTCCAAATCATAAGAACGATTCTGTGAAAACTAACTATAGAACATCAGAGCACAACCAGAAATTGATAAACGACAAACTATAATTACGACATTTAAACACAAGTACCATCGTAAGTCGGTTCCTGAATGACATAGAGACAAGCGAAATCCTATACAATAGATTCACAGGTAAAACCCAATTAAAAGCGTAACGTCCCAAAGCAAGCTCGTGAAGATAACAATGCCATTAGACGGTACGAAATGTCATACGTATAAAATCCAACGACTGTAAAGGTTATGATATCAGCACAGTCCGAACGCATTAAGTTAAATCCTCTATATGTCCTATAACTGAAACAAATCCTTCAGTAACCACACACGAAACGGTTTACAGAACTAAATTGCTTTTCGAGAACTCCACGTTCATTAAATACATGCGGTGAAATTAAATACAATTTTTGAATTGTTGATTTATTAATATTTGGTTTTAAGCGAAGTGCATTTATTGACGATAAGGCATTTTTTTTAGATATTCATATCGTCATGTCGTATATTTGTAATATATAGAAGAATTTATCTCTCTGAATTAATTATTTTAATATATGTTAGGAATATTTTATGTTGTAATAGACAAATATATACATCGCATCGATATTTGTTTTTAATTTTAGTAAATTGTATATAACTTGCAATTTTAAAATTTGTTAAATCGTTAGAAAATTTGTTTATAAAAATGTAATAAAATCATTACTAGTATTTAATATAACGATCTGGATTGTAGTGTGATTGTTTAATATATAGGCCAATAAGAAGTCAAATAATCAGTGATTTTGCGTACATAGGACGCAAATGAATACAATAAATGCAAAGAAAATCAAACGTGACCACTGAAATGGACTGTATATAAATACACTTCATGTTACTAAAAAAACTACAGCAGACAAACTAAAAATGAAGACAGATGAAAGTAGGCTGACGTCACAGACTGAACAACTTACATTTTATAATTATTATATGAGATGTCAACATAAAAGTTTTATATATATATGTACGTCTGGAACAAATATAACGTCACATTGACGTCTGCGAAACGTCGGACGGAAAAGACGTCACGTTACAAGATGAATATTGAATTTATATCGCACGATAACTCTCGAAGGGCTGTGATCTCAAATTGGATAAGATATTTTTAAACGGCACGTGCATGTCGTATTCATAGTACATCCTACGACATAATATTTATGTTAATTTAGCTTCAAATATTTTTAATAATATTACATTTATTTATATCTGTACTAATAGAGAATACTAGATATTTTATGACATCGTTATCATCACATGACCAAATTTCAAAGATTCCTATTTAAAAGTACAACTGGGATATTTGGCACGAAACCCGTAGTGAATGATAAATAGCCACAATCATTTACCAATACGTATAAAGAATAGGTACGTTCGGTTAGAGAAGCGTGTTGTACAAAACATTAATCGAGGCGGACTAGGATAAGCTTGCCAACTTTATATCAACCAAGTCGTTTGAACCGCCCCGCTTCCTCCTGCCTTTAATCAAAACATTTATATAACTGCGGACCGACGAACTGTCAGGGGTCTTGTTAGCTGGCTTTATTGCACTGGCAACAACGCCTGCCAAAGGGCTATGTAAGCAACTAACATGTGAGCGTCTTGTATACATATATATGACGATGAAATCGAAGTTTGGCAACGAATTGAGACATGACTCTTTGGGCTTAGTGTCGAAACGTAGATATTAATCGTGTACAAAATAAACTATATAATAGAATTATGTCACACACTAAGACGTAGGATTGACGAATATAGTCGAAATGGAAATAGAATCGTTTCGACAATTTGAAATGACAGACGCTAAGAATAAACGAATCGTGATGATGTTCACGTGAGGGGCTACTCAAGAACACGATCGTTATAACTTGCCAAATATTGCTTGATAATGACAAAACTATTTATCTGATATTTCAAAAATAATCCATGATTGCGAAAAAGTCATCAACGCAAATGATTGCTCAACTATAAAAAGAGGATTAAAGCAGTTCATACACATATGTGTATAAAGCGCTTAAATGACTGTGGGAAAACTACCAGCCAAACGAATCCATACGAGGGTAGACGTCAGGCAGGCGACTGGCCTTAAATGTCTGCCAAATCCTATTTCGTGCTAGAAACGCACACAAACAAATCCAAATAAATGAAATGAGAGCAAGAGAATGATGTTGAAAATCAAATATTACATTACAATGCGAATTCTGCTTCATTGTACATTATCCGCGAAGAATCAAAAATTCAGGTATATGGTAACATTTCTTTAGTCTTTGAATGCGTAAAGCAAAACTAGCTAGAAAGTTAAATCTTATCGAATGAAATCTGACGTAACTCGTCGCTCACAGCAGAGCCTAAAGCGACCGTTCTTTGCAAAAAAGCAAAGACATTTCACTTCCTATTCGAAGCGAAGGTCAAGCTAAACTGATTTTCAATTAACAAGTTTCTGAAGATAACGAGATTATTATCGCGAATTGAATAAGACGACATCAAGGTAATACAGACAAATCGATTCTCATTGGCCTTGTAATTAGAAAAATACTTTATGAAATCTGAAAATTTTCATAAAATTTCGACTCTTTTTTTCGTTGTAAATGATAAATCTCTCTGTCAAAGAACTTTACTTACTTTATTTTTAATTATATCTTATTCTTTATAAGATACAATTAAAATGTTTATTATTTAATCTTAGTTTGACTAAATACGACGTAAATGTAAGCAATTACAGTACCAATCGAAATAACTGTTAGTAAGCGGTTATAAAAGGCAATACAATTTCTGTTATGGAAACAATAACCAAATTGCTTAATGCAGCCCTAAGTAATACAATACGAAATGTTATTACTGTTCGAATGTTACGTTATAATTAGTTTAACGTAAGGATAGGTCCACCGTTACCTGAATATAACGGCGGATTTGTATGTTCTTATGGCATTTCTGTAAATATATCCGATACCAATCGACTATCAAGAAAAAATTTAAATAGAGTTTAGACTTTTAATCAGTTATGATTTTAGATTTTCCTGTCCTTTTTTTCAACATTCATTTAAATTTTTCCGGCAGTGACCTCGTGATAGCTTTCGATATCATGAACCGACTGCTTCGGACGCTCCCGACCTATTTCAGTCCGCCGGCAGCGGAGCTACGTTTTAAAACAATGAACTGAGTGCGCAAGAACAGGAAAGGTATATTTCCAGGTTGTAAGTCAGAGTGGGACGAAAGCTTGGGCGGGCGTCACGCAGGGAGATCACATAGTACCCGCTGAGTTCTATTTCTGCCCGTCGCAAAACATGTCTCGGAATTCGTTTCTATGTGTCTGGGAACATTAGAAATCATGTGACTAATGACCCACAAGTTAAAAAAAAGTATTGATCAACGCGTGCAGTACACTGTAAGAGTATATTTAGAAATTTAAATTGAAAAAAAAAAAAATCTTTTTTTAGAACATTTATTCAGATTATGATGTATTTTCATAATCATAAAATTTAAATATGACGCATCATAATGAATTCTGTAATATATTGCCTTGAGTGACATCATGAGATTACGTAAGTTATGTTAAAACAATTGCCGCCTGCCAAAATTCGTGTATAAATCAATCAGTTTGTCATCGATTGTAGCTTTGATTATAATCTTATACATCATCAATGTATTAAAATAAAACACTCATATCGTGATCGGTAAAATGCTTGAAAAGTTCAAACAGATGTTTTTATAGAAATAAAGGAATATGTTTAAGATAAAATTTGAGAATATATACTTCTATAATGTTGCTCCGAATCTTCCACCGCGTATAAACAGAGTTAAAAATAACCGATTGTTTCCTTCAGTTTACTGTTCCGACCGCATTAACCTGTAACAGCGGTAAATAATATGATGTAGTACCTCAATAACGGGCTTGTGTAACGTATGTTGAGAACATTTTGGTTATTTGTTTTAGCCGAACGCCGGTGAGCCGGTCGTCCGTCTTTCGTTACTGTAAAGCTG
This sequence comes from Vanessa atalanta, assembly GCF_905147765.1. NCBI lineage: Eukaryota > Metazoa > Arthropoda > Insecta > Lepidoptera > Nymphalidae > Vanessa > Vanessa atalanta. The sequence continues at coordinate 5,780,171 of NC_061895.1, forward strand.
CGTCTCCACCAAACGAAAATAGGCAACTTTTGTGTTGTCAAAATTCGTCGGTGACAATGTTTCTTTGATCTGTCTTAATAAACGTAACTCAACTAAAATTTACACAGTTTTCCCGAAGAATTACCGAAAGTTGCAAACAGTTTACAAATATTTTAATGAAAATTTACCATAAGATATAACAATACACCGTTTCACATTCATAAATTAAGATATTAACTGCTAGGTACGAGTGGTAACAACTGCAGTTCATTGTAAAGGTAGAGCAACTTCGATACATTTCATTAATTTAAAATAAAAGATGAACAAAAAAATTCGAAACAAGTCTGTTGTCTGATCGTTTAAAGCGAAAAAAATAAAAAATAGATGACATTAATGAAAAATGTTCGCAAGAAAATTACACGAATGATCGTATTGCGGAAATGCGAGCAACAAATTTTGATGTAGCGCTGATGTGCAAGATGCTTACGATATATTTTAATCTCGGAATTAATATGAGATACGAAATACCTGCGAGCTTTCAATCATAAACCGTTTATGCCTGGTTTGTTTCTGGTGTGCATGGTTTTAGTTACGTTCTAGGTATACATACTTTATACTCGCGTGTTTCCGCTTGGTCGCTCGCCTGTCTAATGGATGTGTGCCTAACCGTAACTGTCCGCGCTTTGGGCTTCGCTAATTAGTGTTTCCTTATAAAACATTTGTACTCTAAACTATGAGATCATATCGATCAAAGGATTTCAGTTTGTTTAGACAATTGATTGGTTCATTTAATTGGGCATTTGACACGGACATTCGGGAGTTCTATTCTATTTCTTGCAGCCGATTTTATCTGCACTAGTGATATATATTTTATAGTTTTTTCATGGAAAATATAATCATAATTATTTTATTCTCTCTAGATAATAGGTAGTACAACACGAGTTGGACATTAATTCTGCCGATGTAACTATTCACTCCATGAAGTCGGTGATAACATATCATTTAAAATAGTCAAACGTTAAAGTTATAACATTTTTCTTATCTCGGTTTATCCCTCAAGACTTCGCAGACGTACAACTTAAGCACTCGTTGAAAATTACTTTTTAATAGGTTTTTAACTTCAACAATTTGCATTTATATTAAATATTTATATTTACGGTACCGTAAATAGTAGACGTTTATAGTAGAATAATTGTATTCATTGATTTAACTTGTTTTCTAACACATTACTACCGTATAACGCTATCATAAAATCGTACTATTAATCGTTCAAATATTATTATTTTCGATGTTTATGTCTAAATAATGCTCACCCCGTGTTACAAAGTCAAGACTTATTTCCTTTTAACGTAACGAAATGTTACTCACGATGGGAACATGCTGGATGTTGGGGAAATGGATGTATCCTTGTTGTGGAGTGGGGTGGAGGATCAGGGAGGTGACGTCACTGGAAATTGATCGGGAACGAAAAACGGGGCCACAACTAAGCCGGCGCCGTCGGCGAAATAAGACTATTTGTTCAACGAGTTTGCCCATATCTTTTAGTTTTGATCTGTTCACATATTTTCAGTTACAAGTTTATCTACCGATCGTAATCTATCGGATTTCTAGATACAAATAGACGTCAGTTGTTTTCATTGATTTATTTCGTTAAAAATGTAATCCTATAATACTCCTATTTAAATATATTATTTTATTTGTCGTTCATTTAGTTTTAATCAACGCTAATTTAAGCGACACTTGATGAAAAACTCGTTTGCCATTTTAATGATAACATATAGAAATTAACAATTATACCGATCATATAATTTTTCAAGTTTTTATCCAACGAAAAACGTATATCAGACCAAAATCTGATGAAATAATTTCTGTAGTCTTTTAATAACAATAAAGGAAGTTTTCTGAATATCATGTGTTAAAAAGTCTTTATATTAATTGAACTTATGAAAGAAGTCGTTTTTAAAACAAATAAAATCTTATTTGTTTTAATTTTATTGAAATAAATATCCAACATGAATCATATTACAAGATTCAACAACCTCCAGTGGAAAGGTTATTTATGAAATTTAGTATATACAAGATTAAAAAACTACTTACCTCTCAAAGACAAGGATAAAAATGAATGATTCAAGAGTATATTAGTGTTTTTAAGAGCTAATTTAAAAACATTGGAATTTTATAAGTTCAGAAACCGTGAAATTAATACGTTACATTCTTAGTGGGTTGTTGTGCTTGATTATGTACTAGCATTACATTAATTATACTCGGTTATATTTGCACATAATGCTCGATTTGCTGGTAATATGGATATCGACAATTCTATCTACGTATTTGCTTTTACATATCAACGATTCTACCCGCATTAAATTTGTTATAGATTATGTATATAATAGAGTAATAAAAAAACATAAAATTAAGGCTGATTCACACTATGAACATATTTTATATTGATTGATACTCCGTTATGACAAAAACTCTAACACATTCATGTTTAGTATATAGATGTTTTTCACGTATCATGGACTGTCTGACACCTTGTCCATGGTCTACATTTATAATTACTAGTAATGCACCGATTGCACGTGGCCGAAATTCATTCAATTTGTATTTTACTAAAAAGTTATATTTGTTTTTGTTCGTATTATATGCATTCTCGTTTCGTACATCAGAATGAGTTAAAACATTATTCATTTGTTGGCACTCGCGTGAAGGTTTCTGGCATAGTACCATCAACGTACAATAGGTGGCGGGCGCGGCGTATCGAAGTCAAAATATAAAGACGCATTGAAAATATACTCCAAAACTAGTAAAAACCAAAAATTGTTTTTTACGAAATGTATTTACTTCTGTCCCTATTGGTTTCGACAGCACATCGGTTGTTAGGTTAGTCGAGTACTGAGACCTAAGTCAGATCCCAAAAATCGACTGAAGGGTTCAAAATAAGCAGGTTCTAATCGAGTCTCCTGCAAGTCCTCGGCTTAGGATGCGACGTCGAGAGAGAGAGGGAATTTTCAATCAATATACTGATTTGGTCTTAACATAACCTTAGTCTTTGAAATCTACTCCCTTTTCAGGTCTAAGTTCTTAATAAGTTATGTATTTGTCTGCCTGCCATTTTTAAGCAATCAGTGCACTGCCATCGTTATAGGTTGGACGAGACATTTAGATCTTTTAAATTATCTTACTATTTATTGCAAATACAGACAGTATTATTAATAAATCTACGTCATTTTTAAATAGGTTCTGTTCGAACGCCACAAGACTAAGGCTGATGTGATCATTCAAGAATTTATATCTAGGTTTAGTAGGTATAAATACAGCCTAAGTGGTGACGTGTCGATTACGCATAACTTAAGCGCCATTTTATGTACGACTTGTCCTTATTATAGTGCTGTTGAGATGATGTCATCCTTCGTGAATACTTCCTCGGAATGACGTCACTGTTCTTAGCACTCTTTAATTCCTTTTACGTGTGATTGGTCTTATTTATGTATTGTTCTTACATCAAGGGTATAAAATATATTGCTTATTCAGATATTAGGTCGGTTTTATTAATATGTTCTTTTATTGTGCTTGGATGTAGCGAATTATTATAAATATTACTCTAGACACATCTGGTGGTGGTATCTGTTTATTCTAACACAAAGGTAGGCGGACGGGCTAATAGGCCACCTGATTGAATGTGGTCACCACCACCCCTAGACGATGATGCTGTAAGAAAAGTTAACTATTCCATACATCTCCAATGCACCACGAACTTGGTAACTAAGATGGTCCTTTGCGCTTGTAGTAAGACTGGCTCACTCATCCTTCAAACCGGAAAACTAGTACAAACTAATGCAAACTCTTATGGTAATCACCCGAACGGAGTCGAAGTGTAATAATTACGAACATATATACCAAGATCCATTTATTATATCAAAGATTGTATAGAGTAATACTACTAAATGAAACAAAATGATTATCCAAATCCACTAATGTGTATCATAAACGATATACATATCCATTCTTACGACTTGGAAGTAGGAGTTTTTTTTTTTTTTTAATTCTAGTATTTTTAGGGGGCCTTTATAGGCAGCCTATATGTCGGCCCCATCGTTACACGCAAAATTAAGTCAAAATTAGTTCAACAAGTATGACTAAATCAGTTTTAGAGAATCACTAACAAATTCATAGATTTTAATTGCTGAAATACTCGTAGGGTTACTAAGGATATAATTAAAAGCACCAATATTAAACAAATTTAAATTTAGTTCATATTTTAGTGTTTCTCTCAAACTGTGGTTACGGACACATGCCGATAACATGTGAGAGACATCTTCTACTACACCACATACTTCACAGTAAGTAAGAGTTTCACTATCCGTTTAACTAAATTAATTTAATGATAGTGAAGAATATTTGAAAGAACAATTAAACTTTTGCGTTCAAAGTATTCCAGCACGAAATGGCTACGATAATCATTGTTTACCCTCAAAAGGAACAATGCTGCATTTCACAAAGGCGTTACTAATGAATACAAGCCTTAATATATATAAATAGTATGGTTAGTTTATTTGTACGTTGCGGGTTTTGATGAAAACTTAAATATTGCTTTCGTTGGCTCTTATATTTATACATACGGAACACACTACATGTAAACTTTTAAGTGTGATTTGTTTATACGATTTTGATATATATTTAAAACAGTTAGACAGATTGGCAAATGTTTCCCTCGTTAGTAAGCGGTCACTTTCGCCCTTTGAAATTGGCACTATCAAAAATATGAACCATCCCTTACGTCACCAAAGTATTGGGATCCATATTATGTCACAGGTTATTCCTTTACACTGGCCCGCTCACCATTGAAATCTGAACACAACATTGATAGATATTTGTGGTAGAATCGGGTAGGTGTACACATATCTCCCGGTACCAGTCAATATAAAGTTTCCATCATTTAATATATTTGTCTTTTACAGTTGTTATGACTAAAACATGTCTAGACATGTAAGGGAGATAAACTTTCATTTTAGTTAAAGTTATAACACAAAGCGAAAACAATGGATCGTGTCCTTTATTTAAAACTCTGTAAAATATTTTATCGTTCAATTATCTTTTTGCTCTATTTAAATATCGAACGAGATTTATATTATTACTCATAAAATTTACTAAAAATCTTTTTCATTCAGAGTTCATTCGCGCCATGTTTAACATTACATAAGATTTTCCTTATACTTTTTGCTAATCGAAAAACAGGTCACGTGTAGGGCGGGCCTGACGTAGGACCATCTATATGACTTGTCAAACACATGCGGCAAGCAGAGTTACATAATATAATTATATGTTTTTTGTTACAACTCTTTTAAGTTGTTTCATGCACGATATAGGTATATAATTAAAGCCACCATGCGTAACATTACGTACCGTCTCGGGTTCGGTACAAAATTTTAAATAGCAGTGATGGGTGTAGACCTGTTTCTTTTGGGGAGATTTTTGGAACTTAATCCATATCACTGCTCCAATGGGAATTGGTGTAGGTTTCCTCACGATGTATTCTTATATATTAACAAATTAAGCAAATGAAACTTAAGTGGTGCTTGCTATTACTAGCTCATCTCGATGTCATGTCAGATGATTGAAGTCGATATTTAATATTTCCCACGCTCAGTATTACCAAATTGTATACCGCACACCTATTCAATTAATTGAACTTTAAACACTTTTCAGTCTGTAGGATGTATGAACTCTACACCTGAATGACGTCATCACGGACACACACAGACACAGCGCATTCGAAGTTAATAGAGATTGACGTTTAGTTTTTTTGTAGTAGGTTTCTTTTTTTTACATAGATATATTTTTACATGTCCGATCCATTTACAGATTGATTTTTTTTCAATACACAAAATATACACAGACATTTTTTTTATTTTTTTTTTCCAAAAGACTAATAATAACGAATTTGTGGTTAATATTAATACTCTATTAAATAAATTAAATTATTCAATTATCATGTTAGCAACGTGTTCAGATTCTTTGTTGAATGAAGACGGCAAACTTACTTTTTTGTGTAAATCAATGTACTTTATTCAAGTAGGTTACGAGCTCTATTGAAATGTCTTTTTCAAGGATGTATTTAGATTCTACCGATAACAATCTCAGTATTTACCATTTCTGATAGTTAAATGCAATTGAATTATTATTTATCATATTATATAGACTTATTTGTCGCTTTCGTCCCCAGCCGACCTTCGATTAGATCGCGTTTCTATTCTAAGCGCTTCTGTTTGTTCTGACAATAATGTCGAGTGGATTGAAATATTCGATGTTCAAAAAATTGATTGGAATCGTACTGATTCTTCAAAAACTTGAACCGATTCAAAGATGATCGTAGAATTACTGCCATTTTCGTGACATTTACAATATTGAGACGAAGATTCGTTTTGGCTGTCTGTATACATTGCTATGATTTGAAATGTTAAATTCTAATATCTAAATAAATAATTATTAGTAGGTATATCATAATTACAGCCGTAGCTGTCATTCTCAAGGGAATCTAGCTATCTCACTCTTACCATCTGGTAGGACCGCAAATCTGACACAATCGAAAAGACAGAAAGGGTTGGCTTTACGTATTTTTAAGGCACAGGAATTTCTCGACAGTAAACCTAATATAATAAACATTAAATTCAATAATGTTTAATAACACTAGTCTGTCACGACCGTTATCTGTAAACGTGGCGTTTATTAATTTAATTTATATATATATATAACCAATGAAACGTAATGAATCACCGTTGATCTAATCAAATCGACTAATTCACGTGCTAAGACACGTCCAACGACTGGAATCCCTTATTGTAAAAGCTTCGACTATATCAAGTGCTAGTGGAATGGAAGTAATAAAACCGAGAATAGCCGTGCTGCATCGTGCATCGATTACCAGCTAATGCGATTTGACCAGCCTTGCTATCTGGATCTATTCCGGTTAAGTCAAGTTGCGCTGGCTTGCTTTGGGATGCATTAGGAAGTCATATTTTATAATTGAATTGTTCTTTTGTATGAATTCACTTAAATATTACAACGATACGATTAATTCATGACTCTTGGGATATAGTGAAAACAGACTTAATATGAGTTATTGATTAGCAATAATTCGTTTGTTATCTATCCATATTAATAATTTCGTTCAAGTTTACGATATACCCGAACCCTAGACAAAATTATAGATCGTAAAAAAATAATGATTTTTTTTTAATCGACAAAACATACGCAAAATTCGTATTCGTATAATCGAAATATTTCGATATTAAATCCATAAAATTCTACGAAGTTCAACGGGCGGCCATGTTTGACATTTACGGGGTGCGTTCAGTATGTGTGTTCCAAATAATAATTACGTGCAGGAGTACGGTAAATTCAATGGAAACTTATACACGATAAAATATTAATAAATTATAAACCGTATTTGGCATTATTAATCTAATAAATATATCTTACAACAGATTAAGTCACGAATAATATTATCATATTGACATTGCCAGTTTGACATTTAGTTTAATCCAGTGACCTGATTCCACAAAGTTATAGGCTCTATACAATACTCTGGTAACGAAAAAAATAATGAACAAAAATTTGAAACTTAGAATATTACAAATGATAATGACACTGAATAAATTAATCCGATGACCACATAAAGGCCGTATTACATTTCGCTTGGAGCATTACTTATTTCAATTATAGTACAAGGTCCGCATAATTTGATACGTGACAGCGTTTAGTGACGACAGTAAGTGGTGTGGGCTATAGATACTTCAGTTATTATATATATTTTACACTAGCTACTAGCGGTTACACCCGAGCTACACGTTACTACTGCGTCCCCTCGGGCCGTAGCGTTATGTCATCTATAACCTTACTTAATAAATAGGTTGTCTAATTCAAAAAGAACCTTTTAAATCAGCTTTATATTTAATTTCGAAAGGTTTGTGTCAGTCATCAGTTTATTATAGTATTTTATTTTTGCAATTTCTAATGTAAAATACATTACAATGTAATTTTACGGACGACGGTATCTTTAATTTTGGTGTATTTATGTGTTTGTGAATACTAATCAACATCCCAAATTCACCTGCCGTCTGATCGAAAATTTTCTTACGCACAGTCATTAAAGCGTAATGGAAGATTTGGCACGGTGCCATACCTTTTAAAATTTGCACCGGAGTTTTAATCTAGGTGAATGAGTGTTCCGAGCCTGGAGAAAAGATCAGTAATAAGACATTTTACGTTAGATAAAGACGTTATTTCGGAGGAAAGCGACGGAGATCATTTTTCGTTTGCTGAGAACATTTTACGACGAACAGTTGACAGGAACGATCTATCACCGGCAAAGAATAAGCAAACAATCGTCAAGGAAACAACGTCTTTATGACCTAACACAAAGGGAGCGAAACCGCTTGAAAATGAATTCACTTTAATTACAATATCATTTACAAAAGCGGACGCGAAGTTCGTGTGCATCTTTCTGACTAATTCTCATTTTATAGTTCTGTTGATAATGACATCATATTTTAAAAACACTTGTGCAAATGACTGTCTGCAAATATATATATATATTAATTAAACTTTATATAATACACACAGCCCTGGAAAACAAGTAACAAAAATTTTCAGAAACATTTTCGACCCGACGATTTGAACACCATAAATACTCTACGAGTTAATTCGACGAATCTATCTATATATCTATAGTATATATGGTTTTAAAAGAAATCGAGGAACCACTCGGCTCCCTTTCAATTATTTACTATCGCTGTTGACGTTCCGATGAACATCGCTCGCAGATTTTATTACGGATTAACGTTTATTACTACAATCGTTGTAAATGTTGATAGCAATTGTTATTACGATTTATAAAAGCACCGATAAAGCAATAATATTTATGTTTCGGAGTCGTATCGCGTGACTGGTTAAAATTATTCCGGATAAACTCATGATTACATATTTACGATTCTAACACATTTTATTCTATAATTGAATATTCTATTTCAGTACACGCAACTTTAGAAAGATATTTTTTTCTTATGCATTTTGTTTATGCAATTTAAAATATTTCATCATATTAGGACCTTTTTTTTTTTTAAATTTAAATCATGCCCAAAGTCCATATCCCACTAGCGTTCACATATAATTTTGAAAAAAAAAGCGAAATTTCTAAATCAAATCAAATTATACTTTATTCAAGGCTTTTACAAGCACTTTTGAATCATCATTTTTTTTTTTTATGGTATAGGGTGCAAAAACTATTTATGATAACAATGAAAAGCGAAACATTGAAATCGGATTAATGAATATGAACTCAGTCAACGTTTCACCTTGTAAAATGAAAATAGAGCGTGATGTACACGATAGCTACCTACCCTTTCCCTCATCCCTTAGCATCGAACTTGACCCAGATAATCGATGCATGTTTGATCGAAGCTGATTAAGAAATGAGGTTACTGTGTGTACTTATGTAAGCCCGTTAACCGGAGACCTAGGTCTTCATCACGTAAAAAAAATCATGAATATTATAAGAACAATAGTTTTTAAGAACAGCCAATATGAGGTAGATTATATTGTATCACATGTTGATTTAAGATGTCCTCTTTTCTTTCACCGCCGAACATGGTATTATGAAAAAAAAAAAAGCGCATGAAAATTCTGTAGTGCGTACATGGTAAATTGAAGTATCTCAGTTCACAAATAGAAACTAATTATCTATACTAATATTATAAATGTGAAAGTAACTCTGTCTGTCTGTCTGTCGCTCTTTCACTACCAAACCAATTAACTGAATTTTATGAAATATGGAGGAAACTTGAACTCCAAGGAAGGACATAGGTTATTTTTTTTACCTAACACATGACAGCCAACTCTCTTAAACGCGAGCGAAGCCGCGGGCGACAACTAGTTAAGTTAATTTAATCTAGAGCAGGAAAACAAAAGAATAATTCGGAGAATAAAGTTTAAACTGTTCTAGGTTTCTCTTATCTAAATACAGTGATTCAAGCGTTTCTTAGATAATAATTAATACAAGAATGGCGCGCGCATTGAAAACGACATTTAAATTTAAATTATATTTACAGCTGCCAATATATCTCGGAAGTTAATTTATAACCATTTGGAATTATATGATAAGTAAATGAAGATTATTACAGACATCTTTTTTTTTTTTTAAATTTAATATACATAAATGTAATACGAATAATAATTCCAGGATCCGATAGTGAAGAATGTACACATCTAGATACAATTGGATTATTAATTTATTACAACTCGTTTCCAAATAAATATAAATCGAACGTATTGTATAAAACGTTTATCCAATATCTTGAAATAGTAAATATTTATTCACGAGTTAATTTATTTGATGGGAGATCAAAACGATCGAGTTCGTTGCTATGTACATAACCCAGTTTGGTAAAGTCAACGTTCTGTACATAGTATCACTCAGGCTTTAAAAAGACCTTCCGTATCGATCTGGGTTCGATGAACCGAGCTTAGCGCTTTATTCGGCAACGACAGAGAATTACCAGCGCTGACACGAAAATTAAATTGATCAGGAACAACGGCTGTAATAAATGACGAGCTATTCATGTAAGCCACGTCGCTTTTAGTTAGCCTCGTTTTCGGAAACGAATGTAGATATGTAGTGTCTAACACTATACAAGTAACTATTTGAATAAAAATGTGGCCATCGCGGGACAGTTAATCAAATGACGTTTATTAATATAATTTATAATTAAGAAATATATATATATTCTATTAATGATAAGTAAAGTAAATTAAATATGTAAAAATACACATAGCAACGAAGTATGTAGCTTACGTGTCACGCTCCCACGTCAGGAGACATGAAGGCATAAGAGTGTCATCCCGTCTGCCGTCACGGCATACGAGTTGGTCTTATCAGGCGCGGCAGTAGATGTTCCTCGAAAAGTATTACCTTGAAGCTTTATTTAGAAACTTTTTTTAAAGAATGACCTGATTAAAAAATGGGTATCGGATCGATTAAAAACTCTTTATTTCATCTAATATCCAAACAACGAAATAATAAATTATTTAGTGCAAATATAAATAATCATGGCGATTGTTTCCAATGCGTACTAAGAAGTTTTATGAGGTCATCCGGTATCGGAAAATTTAATAATGTCGTAAAACTCCTAATCCTGGAAAGTTATTTGTTTTGTCTTCAAATAAAGACGGCGCCTGACTCACTGTGTAAGAGTATTTGAGTTGTCGCTAATTACTTTTTGATGAGCGACGTGTGAGTAACAGAGATAATTACTTCGCCATTAAAACTACATAGCACGTTTCCATAAAAATCTCTGTTCTAAGATGAGTAATTAAAAAACTGCCACAGAAGATTGTGCACATGTAGATAACATTTGAAACATTAGAAGATATATTGATGTCACTGGTGCCAATTCGGCCGTTCATTCGTTCAACGTATACGATCTGTAAACTAAATTAATTAGACAGAACTTAATGTATTAACTAACATTTTTCTTTTAGACGACTTCGAAAAAATATGACGCAATTCGTCTTTAAAGTATATTCCTACGATTATATCGTTTATTATCCGATATTAATAATTGTGTTTGTGTCAGGTTCTATATAAAATATATATATATATATATATATATAGTTCCAAAATGCTCACATCTCAATATCAATGATTACTTGGTGGTAGGGCTTCGTACAAGCCCATCTGGGTAGGTAACACCCACTCATCAGATATTCTACCGCCAAATAACAGTACTCTATATTGTTGTGTTCCGGTTATAAAGGTGAGTGAGTCAGTGTAATCACAGGCACAAGGCACATAACATTTTAGTTCCCAAGGTTGATGGCACATAGGTGATGTAAGGAATGGTCAATATTTCTTACAGCGCCTTTGTCTATGGGCGGTGGTGACCATCAGGTGGCCCATATGCTCATCCGCCAAACAATGCCATAAAAAAAATTAATAAGTTTTCCTTTGGCGTATGCCACGTACTGCATAGAAGTACGGAAGCTAATTTTTAAACTTCCCTAACTCCTGTTATATCAAACAGAATAAACACCGATATTGTAAAAATAGTCGACAAATTATCGATGTGGTATTATCTAATAAATAAATTATAATATGAAAGACTACTTCGTAAGTTAAGCATGTCTCTGATGCTAATAGCATAGTAACAAGAGTTTCTATAAATGTAAGTAGGAGAAATCAATAAATAAGCTCTGCCCATCGCGATACCGATCGTAACATTTTCCGCGCGTTGACTACGACTCACTGATAATGTCGCATCGATAGCGTATCTTGGAAAGCTACTCTAAACCAAATAAGGGTATCGAGGGTGCTCTTGAGGCGAAGCTGGCAAATTTACAATTTTTCGCTTTACCAATACATCATTAATTACCGATTCTGAAAAGGTCTTAAGGTCAAGTGATAAGTATAAAACTAGTTACTTTTTGATCTGTATAGATTGGTAAGGGGAGTTGAATGTCAGAAAGGTTTTTTATACTTTAATTGCATGACAATAACTCCATCAAGGAGAACAGTATTAAAATAGCAATAAAAGGCAGAGACTCAGCGGCAGGTAGACGTTTTTTACGCTTTAGCAAAGAGAGCTGCGAAATAGCCGAGTTAGTATAATCCTAGTAAATATAATTATACCTATACTATTTCATCATTGTTATGTTTTAGTTTTTAATTAATACAGACGTAGCAACAATGGTGTAAAAATATGCCCAGGATACTAACAAAAGTGTCTAGATAAAATCTTCTCTGTGGTTCGTTTAATAAGATTATTTTTCACAAAAGAAAACTTACTACGAAAAATTGCGAGACGCTGAATATTCAATTAATTTCTAGAATGCAGGTCGATGTACGAGACAATATATTATTTTTATATTTGAAACATGCGGGATCAGCTCTAGGGATTTACCCGTATCACTTCGCCAACTATTTTGATTAATTCTTTTAGTTGACTGGTTCAATTATGGTCTCATAATCAAAATCAAAACATACTTTATTCAAGTAGGCTTTGACAAGCACTTTTAAATCTTTTAACAAACTATATTAAGTGAAGCTACCATTGGTTCGGAATGCAGATTCTACCGAGTTACTCTTTTTCAACATTTAAAAGTACAAAGTCATGTTAGTATTTTTTTATAATTCATTCTACCTAGAAGTCAACAAGTATTAGCTCCACGATTTAATATTATATATATAATCTTGTATTGAATAATATGCCTTCTTTACCAATGTATTTTATACAAATGTTTTAAATTTATGAATCGGCAAAGTTAAATATATCCGCGGAATTCGATTATAGAAACGGATACCTTGTCCCAAGAATGAAAGATGAAGTCTTAGGTCATTATAATAAAGTAGTTTTTAATCTTTATAATTGGATTTAATTGAAATGAGGATTCTCCTAATTTATTAATTAATAATGTACATGTTATGTCTTGGTCTTTTTCTTATTTCATGTAAAATTATATAATAAATAATTGATATCCTAGAGGGGGATCCAGGAGACCTTAGTACAGGGCAAGCTAGTTTGGGCTCTTGCCTCCCTCTCCCACACACAATTGTATTTATTATTAAGACGCGTTTAAACTGTAATGTCTGTAATGTGGGAGAGAATAAATTATTATTATTTAGGGCACCATTCTCATGGGAGACAAGCTAATTGCGAAGAGCATATTAAATTGCACAAGTGCACTATCAATTAAATTCTTATTATCAAACAAGACAAAAAATAGTTCAGGTGGAGGACCAGCGACGTTACGTACTTTCCGAGTAAAGATTGTTAACACTTTTTTCGGAAAGTAATCTCGAAGTCTGGCCAAACACGAGGTTGAACCTATGACCATTAGACTAACAACGCAAGCAATTTATCCCCTGAATCTAAAGTAACATTCTCTTAAATGTTAAAATTGCAATGAATATTTTGTTTATTCAAAATGGCTACCGACGAAAGGCTTCATAAATTGAATTAATGCTAATTCGTGTCGCATTTAAATATTCTTAGGTATGGCGTGATTATTTCGCTGACATCAAAATTTACAATTATTATTAATAATTTAGCACATTTCAATAAATAATATTTATCCTCTAGTATTAGAAATGCGAAAGTCCGTTTGATAGGTTTTCAAGTCCAAATTCTTAAAAGAAAAAAAAACCTAACCTCAAACGCGGGCGGAGCCTTGAACGGAAACTATCACACAAGAAATACTTTCGTTGATCGAAATGGTTTACTCTTGACAGTTTTTTTATTATTTCAGTCAACACCTCGAACTTTAGAAGTTGCATGAATAAATGACTAATATATAACTGTACAATGACGGCGTCTTAAATAGGTTTATTGTTTTAGTATTCCTTTTGGTGTCCATGTAATGCTTAAACAATGCGGTCACGTGGGCATGTGTCGGATTGGTATCTAACCAATCATAATACCGTTTGAATAATAACGAAGGATTTAATTCAAATATTAATTTAAGTGCCTCGAACATGTGAATCTTACCAGAAAATAGTGGAATTCAAACTCAGGCCGACATCGGTTAACTTTAGTGTTATAAATTTGTGTGTATGAAGTTATTTACTCATACAAGTTGGGGATAATTCATGAGGAATTTTGAGGTTTTGTATGAGAATCTGCTACATGTGTATGAACCGACCATCATTTGAGCAGCTTCACGCTGGCAGGACAAACAGCAAAGCCATCACCATAAGGGATTAGGAAACCTTTGACAAGCAATGTGACATTTCAATGCTCTATATTTTATGAATTTAATAAAATATTGGTATATTGTTGACCTTATTCTGGGCCAAGTTAATTTTTTTGACATTTTATTTACTAGCGAAACTGAGTAGGTAACGTCACGCGAAGGCCGTATGCGAAGTACGCACGTCATATTTACATGAACTTTTACTACTTTTCCAATACGTGTATGTTAAAATATTAAACAGTCTTTAATCATGGAGCGTTTTTAATATTATTTTAATTAAATTATTAAGGACTACAATATAATTGTAATAACAGACTTTAAATGGTGAATTAATAAATAAATGAATAATTACTGTTTTTTGTAATGAAATAGTTTGTCATTGCTATTGAACAGCATTTACGTCTGGTGTCTTTTGCTTATATATGAAGTTTTGGGACTACGTTTAGGTTCACTTGAGTGCGTCTTCGAAATATGCGGCTAGATTATATAAAGTGGTACAAACCATCTGTGGGCGATGTGTAGAGCTTTTTGCACAAATCCTGAGGTCCGCCGAGCGCGTTGATCTTGGCTAGCCCCTCGGCTCCGCGAGTTTCCATCAGCTCGCGCAGCTGCCGAAGGGTGACGCCATATTGCGCCGGCCGCCCCTCTACCGTAGCCATGGTGCCGGGCTCGCGGCCGCCGCCCGCACCACGCCCGACCACCCACTAGATCTGAAACAAAGTTTATTTTAAAAATAGCCAGATATTCTTTAAAGCTTATAACAATATTATACTTCTAACTTTGTAACTTAAAAAACTGTCTATTTTTAGAAAAATATATTACTAAGTCCGATTTAATTGGTCACGTTGATCAAATTTTCGTTCAATAATTGTCGGGCAGGTTGAAGAAACTACAGGTATAAAATATAGCTAGGGAATTTTCGGATTAAAATGTCATATTCTATATTTAAATCCGTAACTACCCGTTGTAATTAAAACCACCCCAGAGAGATCTGATTAACACAGATTTATGCGGTATCCAAACTGTTTTTAGAAGTGGATTCTCTGCATAATTCAAGAGCTCTTTAATTACGGTAGCATCTAACAATTCACTGTTGTTTTCTCTATCACCTCGATTGCATTTTACTGTCACGCAGTGAATAATTAAACAGGGGGAGGGAGGGAGAAAGGGAGATAGTGTGACATCTAATAGAGATAAGAGATGCGTCGCCCTACATAGTACACTAGACCGTTCAGAGGAAATTATTGACATTTTACGTCATCATATAGCGCCGAGTTGCAATAATTCTTTAGCCGTGTTATTTCTGCATTTATATCAAATAATTTATTATATAAACACGTAAAAACTAAATAGTTTAGTATCTTTTCTCCTCTATTTTTTAAATGAATTTTCTTTCTTCTTCGACGAGATTTGTATTTTAATTATGTTCAATTAAAAAAAAAATTGGAAGAGTAAAGAAAAAATGTTCAAGACACGAATTTTTTAACCATAATAAGCGTTTCAATTGTAATTCAATTGATTACTCGCACAACCATCCATCCAACCATCAATCTTCAAATACTAGATACTGAAACTGGATAGAGGGAAACGCAATCACTTATTAAATAGCGTCACCATTAACCAGTCACAAAGACATATTTCACCTATCCTCTTAGATGGATCTCATAAATCTTCGAAAATACGCTTTTGGGAATTTATTGAATGTTTAGAATCTTATATTACTTGTTATATCAATGACTAACGGCCTAACCTATCTTTCAAATCTATGATGACAGAAAGAGACACGTCTATAATTAAGGCCATAAATGTTAAAATGCTATGTACAGCAATGAGGGAAATTATATTTTTTTCATACATCGATTCCTTATTTAACTGAAAAACATCCACCGGCAAAATTTCAATCACTGTGCGTTTTATATTCACGTTTGAGCCAGCCAACTTAGAGAAAACGCTTTGAAGTCACGACACAGAGCAATCTAATTCCATTATACATACAAACAGACTACAATACACGTAGATGTTAATTAAACAGACAAAAAAAAATTAAACAGAGCACACCTGTAGCCTGTTAGCGGTCTTTACGACCCATAAACAGAACTGACGGACATTTGTTGCAGTACCCTGCATATTTTAGGAGAGTTAATAAAAAGCCTGTTCTCGTACGCTTTTACACGAAAAAAGGGACAAACGTTACTATTGTGTGCAATAAATTTAAAAGACAACTTGCAAAATATATCGTACCTTTCTCTTTTGGCGTATTTTTAAATGGTTCAAATGAAACTTATGTTATATTTAAATCAATTAAATGTATGAAATGGCAGGAATCGCATTCGAATGATAGAAACTTTTTAAAGAGAAGTCAAAGTATAGACACGAAGAAGTTCCACTACCTTTTATGAATACACAAACGTTTCGAGAGGAAGTTTAGAATTTTCAGCTAATGGCGAAGTATAGAAAAGTTATACGCAACGTGTAAACTACTTTTTAAAGTAAAAAGTCAGATATGATACTCGTTGTGAAACACATTTAACGTTTCGACTGAAATTAAATGTATAAATATACATATTTTAATTATTTTCTCTCTCGAATGCAAAGATAATTTTGAAAATAGAGATCAATGTAATTTTTCTTTTATTAATGGCGTTTTATGCAATTAATTTAATAAGTAACAGGTGTTATATTTTCATTAAATAATAATATTTACAGTACAAACCGACAACAATCTAAAGAAACTAAACTACCATCGAACTTTTGCTGTGACAAACAAATTCGTAGATTTTCTTTGTCTTTCTTTTGTTTCTTCGTATAATTACTACTAAATAACAAATTTTTTTTAGAGATCTTATAGTCATTATGGTATTAAACTAAACACTACTAGTGGGGAGGTGACAAGTGGCACCCGCTAGTACAGCATCGAGGTTGAGTGTCGTTGAACAGCCGGCAATTAGGTCGGTTGAGTGCCTATCTTTGTTAGATTTTGCACGCTTAGTACTTGCGAGTCAAGATCCTTTGAAATTCACTGATTTCTAACATTCAGTGCATATAAGTAATGCAAATACAAAATTTCCCTTAACAAGTCAGCATAATGAAGTGCTTTTCAAAATTGCGTTATTACGAACGACTTTATACTACAAAATATTGCGATCTACTATAAATAGTTATGGGGTTTCAATAATCTCAGTTGCACTGGGTGTTTTGTAATTTTTCGAAAACTGTAGCTAAAGTTTGAGACTGTATTACTCTGCTGAAACAAACTTTGAGCAATTCAATAACTCGAACTTTATTTGACTTTCCTTGAAATAAACTACTGTTTAAGTACAGTCAGAGAATATATTGTATCTGCAAGGGGAATGGATAAAGTAATTTTAAATAAACTTATTCAAAACATTACGATGTCAGTATCTCTTGAGATGGTTATCGAAAAACAAATATTATTTAATACAATAGCTAATTCAGGTGTTATTATCGCAGCATGTGTAGAATTTTGGGCAAATGGGTCAATCATCGTGTTCCAGCAAACTTGGCACGATCGGGCAAACAAACTTGATTGAAAGCGTCCCAAATCAATCTGCACTAATCGATGTTAGGTCAGGTTTAAAAGAAGAATTGATACCTAAAGGTCATCTTAAAGTTTAACAAGGTGATATTACCTTACCTGTAAGATCGATAACAGTTGAGATTAATTGAAAGATAGTACTGCAGATTTAAGACTTAAGTTTGATTATATAATACAAAATATTTCTATAAAGTAGATAGCCTTGCACTGATTAATGTTTTAAATTCGAATGAAACAAAATAAATATTCAAAAAGTAAAAACTAACAATGGGACTTTTAAAGGTACCATTGGTCTACGTTTTCCTCCCCTTTTGATGGAAAAGTTTCTGGAGCTCATTCTAACCCGATAAAGGTTTTTATCTGACAAAGGTAGGTTAATAAATAAATAATGAGGAAAATTTATTATCCTTCATCAAATTCTATAATTAATACAAGTTTAAATCTTAAAGTGAAAAGGGTAACAAATTAACGTTACATTATCCAGCACTGTGTTCTGAAACATTAATATCGCTTGCTCAATTACATTTATATACGAAAGAAGAACAAGGACAGACTTCCACTATTGTACGAATAAACAATAAATCTACAATAGATACCGAAGTTACAGTTCGCATCCAGAAATACATTTGAAACACATCAATGACGCAACCGTCCAGTGAACTCTTAAAACAAAGGTAAAACTTTTCTTGAATAACAAATTCAGTTTATATTATCTGTTTTATTGTTAGACTCAGATTCCACGTAAGCCACAAATCACGGGATCTCGATTACTTTTATTCTAACTTATCCAGTTTTACTATTGTTCAAGAATAACATTGCAAACATTTTCTAAGCGTTGTTTCATTTTAATAAAATAAAACGTCTACAGTTTCTGTATTATTCAGCAAGATGTCGTAATGGCTTTCTATATTATTTTTTATACGATACAAAATCTCAATATTTAAGTAATGAAAGTCCTTTTAAATTATTTGTTAGACAAGGTTATATATTAAACGAATATATATTCTACATTTTATATGATTACTTTAAACGGTACGTCTGTTAATGTTTCATAGTTGGGCTTAGGCTTCTTTTTAGCGGCAACACACAAAAGCACATTTTGAACACAATTCCACTAAATTCTATCACCAATTCTAAACAGTGGATCATCTCGGCTAAAACACTATTACTTCTGAAACTTCCATATTCCTAACTATACTAATGTAAGAACCTATCGCATAAATAACAGCCAAGTCATGATTTCCAATTGGAAAAACGTTACCGTTTAAAACTGGATTCCAATGAGAAAAGTCGGTAAACAACATGGCCGTTACTCTTCTTGACAGAGTACTTTTGTAAATGTTGCTGTGAATTTATTTTCCTATACGAGAAACAACAAAGAGCCTACTACACATTATTGGATTAGAGAAATGACAATTTATAGCGAATGCTATTTACTAAGTAAAAGTAAACACGATATTTAAAAAATAAAAGACAAGAAATAACACAAACCAAAATCTCTTTTTACCCTTAATATGTTATGTTAGCTTCATTCAAAAGAATATGGTTCGATACATTAATTAGCTCAAAAGTAGCGGAAAACATTAAATTGGTCTTACTAATGGCCTTAACCGCGAAAACCTACAATAGATGTGATGTAGGGGCGAATCGCGTGATTTCGCCGCCTTATCACGGCCACACCTGGCTTTTCGCAAATAGTCGATTGCTTTAGGCAAATTGCTAGTAAGCCTAATATAAATCTTTGGCATGACAGCAATTAATCGTAATTTGAAAATAGAATTTCATCTTGGCCAATGATTTGGAAATTTTAATTAAGAATCGAAATACGATGAAACAACAAAGAAAATAAAGATGAATGGATTAAAATAGAAGTAAAGTGAGATTTACGAACAGTAATACTCTTCGGTAATATTTTCGGTGGATTGGTCCCATACGAGAATATGGATGGTTAAGGCTCTTAAGTGTTTGATTTCATGCACTTTACAAAAATAACGTCTCTTAAAACAACACAATAATATGGGAACCATATTTACAAAGAAAAAATAAACTATTTTTCTTGTAACGTGAATTTACAACGAAAACTATCGAACCAATTAACAACGTTGCCTTCTTTCTTAATTGTTGATAAGATTTACGAATTTACCGACTTTTAGAATTACAAATGTTTTCAATCACACTTGTCAAAGCAAGTTAACAATTTCTTCAAGCTGCCCAAGCGTGCTAGTGTGCTATAGGTACTTAAACATCATTAAGCTAACGAAACTCGGCTTGCCAACTGTGACGGTCGTTACAACAATCTTGTTATAAGTTCAAGACTTCAAGAGCGATTTAATTGAAATAGACTGAGCGAGTTGGACTATCGTGAGATCTGTGCGCCCGAAGCGGTCCAAACACGAGTCAAAATAAACAGGAAGCTGAATTATCGTGGTACAGTTTATTGTTATCTGGATATTTTAGTACTTGCTGGAATCTGATAGCGAAACTAGTAATGAACTTTAGGCTAGCGTAGAAAATCATTAAAACAACACCGCTACAACACTAGATGATTTAGACAAATAATTAAGAGTTCTTTAATTTGTACATTAACTATTTCAAACTTTATTAGAATTTACTGTAAATTGTCTTTTTGGTTATTACTGCTTCAATTATACTGAAGTCTAAAATACCTGTTCTACCGCCATTTTTGATTCATCGCTTAAAAATGATAATTTTTATATTATAAATATTTTAAAGACACAATCTGTGTCTGTGTTTAATGTGGTTGTCATGGGATCCAAGATTCAAATACTAAAAATTGAAATATACATTTTCATTGGACAGCTCAGATATTGACCTATAAAGGAGATATTTGATAAAAGCTTCCAGTGGGAGTAATATCGACTTCTGAAACGATTTGATTATAAGGTAAGAAGTGTGAAAGACGAAAATAAAATTTTAAAGGAAATTGCAATATCGACAAAGATGTTTGATGCATAACTGCAGGCGAAGAGGAGTCTTGAAGTCTAGAATGTTCTGCCCGCCATAAGGATGACTAAGCCAACTTTAATTTCTATTACAAAAACTCTTATTACAAAAAAAAGTCTTCTATAGACTGAACTGAAGTAATAAGATAGCTGGTTTAATTTTGGATGACGAGCATAAAGGTTTACAAGGGTTGATTTGAATTACAAACGCTCAGAATCTCTTACTTTTGATAGTTAAGAAAAATATTGTGAAAAAAATTACATGCAATATTTATTTATCCATTTCTTTATCGTAACAGTTTCGAAAGCAAAGTGATGAAAAGCACCATCGTATTCAGGTTAGGGAAGAGCGAAACCCGTTAAGAAGATTCATTCGGAATACGCATTACGAATTTACGACTTTTGAAAAGAATATTTGTTTTTAGTTATCACTGATAGATTTACTTGGTGGTAGGGCTTTGTGCAAGCCCGTCTGGGTAGGTACCACCCACTCATCAGATATTCTACCGCCAAATAACAGTACAGTGTATTGTTGTGTTCCGGTTAGAAGGGTGAGTGAGCCAGTGTAATCACAGGCACAAGGGACATAACATCTTAGTTCCCAAGGTTAGTGGCGCATAGGTGATGTAAGGAATGGTTAATATTTCTTACAGCGCCTTTGTCTATGGGCGGTGGTGACCACTTACCATCAGGTGGCCCATGTGCTCGTCCGCCAACCAATGCCATAAAAAAAAAAAGATTTTTTACCTTCGTAATTGGAAATTATAGATTCGAATTTAAGTCTTTATTATCCCCTTTAATAAATACTGTAATAGAAATGAAACATGTGTTCTTATGTAAGACCTTTTTTAAAACGGGTAATATTCCAATAATCTTTATATTTCACATGGATCAAAAGGATCTTAAAATTCAAACAGCGTTGGAGCGCGAGTCGTCCCATTGCAGCCCAACGTAACAGCATCGAACACTTTGTACGATAACATTTTCCGAACACTTTTCATATAAATTGGATACGGATGCCAACTTATTGAAGTTTATTTTCTGCTAAAATTATCGAATGAATGAGCGTTTTATAAGAAATCAAATAACTTTCATAAAATTGTTTCTCTATTATTTTTTAGAAGAATTAATTTTGGATTGTTAAATTTAATCCATGGATTTATATAATCTCATCTAAATCTCTTGAATCGGTGAATTTTATTATCATAATGTTCTAAACTATATTTTTTAGCATTTAGAATACAATAATTTTCGTCTGTATTATACACTTTTTTGTGATGAAAGAACTCGTGACGTCATAACAAAAATCAAAATCTAAAACGTTGGTTGTTTTATTAGCAAGTTGTTTCGAGACGATCTAATATACAAATCGAAATTGCTTCAGAATGTAAAAGAAAACCAAAGTAATCAAGGGTAAGACGACCAGGCAAGCATATACTGAAAAAGGTTGATCGGTATTCACTGCACGACCGTCGCCCCAACGGTATCACCGCTAATCACACTATCTCGTGACCTGCGGCTCCAATACGCCTAGTAGCCAGGCATAGGCAGAAAATAGCTTAGATGTTAGATACTGACTTTGATTGAAGCGATTTACCTTATTAGCATGAGAATCTACTTAAAATTGTGTTAAGTCAATATGGCAACTAATTGCCATGATTGCCATCAACCATCACATCATTTCATAACATAAATTTCTATATTTTGAACTATTTTGCAAAACACACAAGTATACGTGATTGATGAAGTTTTCAGTTTAATCTTAAGGGTTAAAAACTTTATAAGGGTAGACAGGGTTCCCTATTTATAAGATAGAGAGCTTCATTAAAAGTTACACCATCGTTTCAACGCGTGGCTCACGGAATTGTGTTCCGTAATGCGAATAACTTTTATCCAGTGGCGGATCGATTAATTAACTGGATGAACAAAAAAAACCTCAGTTAATTATATGATCGATCCGATAAACCGTTTTTAAATGAGAACTTTGAATGGCTTTCAAAGGAAAATAAGGGAAAATTTTGCTTATTCGTATCGATAACTTTAGCAGAGATTTTCGTTGGATAATGAGAGAATTTAATTTACGATCTCAGTCAACATTTTCATGTATGTAATCAAGTTGAATATCGCTTGATTCGATATGTTTGAATTTAGCAATATTTTTATGAAACGAATTAATTTTGCCTCCTTACAAAACGGGGCCCTTGCGAAAGTTCTTGCTGCACAAAGCTTTCTGGAATCAAAAGGTAAAAATGGTGTTCTACCCGTTGTTGCCGTAATAAATACGAGATTATGTCATTTGTAATGAATACAAAATATATATTGAACGTAACAATATAAATTATGGTTTAAAAGAATATTTTAAAGAAACCGAATACAAATTATATAAAATTTAAACGAATAATTTGTGATAAGAAAGGAATTCATAATTTTATTTCCTAAAAAAAGTTAACATTTTTGTTATATCCCTAGGGAGCCATTTACTGAAGGCTCGGTAGAAAAGAGAATAAATTTTGCAACATCGTATATAATCATAAAACGATGTAAAAATTATATTTATACATTTATAGGTAATTTAGGATACTTTAGTAAAGATGCGAAATTTATTTTAAACGTGAGAATAAAGCCATTCCACCTTACAAGATAATGCGTTTGTCAATTACATAACACTTTATGAGTTCACCGAACTGACCAGAATTTAATGTAGCGTAACGTACACCGTCTAATGTCGCAGCCCTGATTACAGTTTCTTCTCATTCGTAGTTTGTACCTATTGTGTGTCGTTAAACATTTTTGTTCAAGCGTAAACGATGAAAAAGAGAAACAATAATGGCCGTTCTCTTTGTTTAAGTTCTAGGTCATTATAGTTTCGTGTCCATTCTAAATAAAAGGCTTGAATCGACCTTTGTTATAAAAGAAATTGCTTCAAAATTAACGTTATGATTAAATTAGAGGTTATTAAAATTATTGTTGAGCACTTGAATATCTGCCAAATAGATTTATCCTTATATTGCGTAACAGCTTTATGTGGTAACAGTTTGCGGTTCGAATACATTACTATTTCTGCGATCATCGGTCATATTAGACATTCAAAACGTGTCCGTGTAGAAATGTATGAGCGTATTTCACTGCTCAAAGTTGCATTATTCTTCCACAATATACCAATGATACCACTATTGGTAATTCACTAGAGAAAAGGTAAAATAGAACTATAGAAATGAGGAGGTAAAAGATGATAAGACAACAGCGAAGCCGTAAAAGAAACAATATCCGCATCAGAAATGTTGGGTCTTGCATTTGCAGAAAATGATATTATGATAAAAGATTTATCTGCTATTATTCTACAGCAAGGGATTCCATTCTTATAAATAAGTTGTAACATTACTTAGATCCCGTTTAGCAAAGTGATTTTTTTTTCTTTTGTTAAACGAATCGTTCTTTCTAGTTATAAAAATAACTAGTAATGGATTAGAATTTGATATAAAATATTTTTTAAATATGATTTTTTTTATATAATAATAGTAATTTCTTAAGGCAAACATTTTTTATAGAATTTATTAGCATTTCCGTCTGTTTTATAAGATGTGGTCAACGTGAACATATTTTCGAAAAAATCTCGACTTAAAAATGGAACCATCAAACGGCAACATACTCGAAACAGCGCCTCTATTTAGGAGCCCTAATACTAAATTCAATTTACGTATACTTCTTCCGGCAGCAAAGACGTGACAAGCATGGTCCCTGACTAACATAATTGATTAAAAGGGTCCACATTCTAATCGTCGCTAGGAGAACTGTTATCGTTAAAAGTTGTCAGACCTTCTAAAATTTACAGTGCTACATTTTCTAAAATAAATCCTTAAATTTTTATTAATACAATCTAAGCAATATTTAATATAATGGACACAAAAGAGGTATTATCCGTTTATAGGTTTACTGATTTAGTGACGAAAATAGAGGCCTTTGATAAATGTCGATGTCTGGTAATCGGATATTGTATAGAAATACTAGTGGCATGTCTAACAGTAGCAGTCGAAATAGCTCTATGCGAGTAACACACAAACGGAATTGTTTAACCGAAAAAGTAAAATACAATAGAAGGCTAATTTTATCTCTCACTTATATAAGAACTAAACGAGGACGAGTGGTTTATTTAAAGGCTTAATATGAAATCTTTTCTTTATTTAAGATTTGAAGTAAGATAAAAGCATCACATTACAGGTAATTTTAAAAATAATTTTTCGTTTTTAGAAATAATTAATAAAACTTCAAGCATCGCATCGAATCATGATCAATATCTTACTAATATTATAAACATGGAGGTGGGGATGGACGGATGTTTGTAACTTCATAACGCCAGAATAGCTAAACTGGCACTAAGGTCGATTATGGTCTGGAGTAGCGATTAGGTTATATTTTTTATCCCTAACACCTGTACACTCCACACCCACTAACACGAAGCCGCGGTCAGAAAGTAGTTTTCCATAAATGTAACAACGATTATTATAATCATAAGGTCAAGGCTTAACAAATTGTTCGTGGATATCGCTTATAATTTTCGTAATAGAAAGTAAATTGAAGGCACGAAAATATTCGTTCCCAATGTTATACATACCACGAGTGCGTGTCGCACCCGTCTTTCCGCCGAGGCGTATGGCTCCCTATTATGCTGCAGGTGGCGACCTGAAAAGAACAAATAAAACTTTTACATTCTATACGAAAACATCGATAAATTTCAGTTAATTTAGCGAACTACTTTGTGTGAAACGTATATGACGAATATTACACGATACGTTTTATTATTAAATCACCAGAATTCTATCGATTTAATGTTCAACGTTACGTAACTTGCGTAGGTATCGTGTGCTTATTCGATTGTGAAAATTGTCCGTGTGAATTTTCCGTTGTATTGTAAAACGTTTCGACGTTTTCGGTTACATTTTGAAATCAAGACGATCAATGTAATAGCGAAGATTATTGGTTATTTATTAATAGATTATATTGAATATATCGCTTAAAACAACATTACGTTCCATTACACGCATTAGCGCGATAACAGGGATGGTTAACAAGAAGACTTCGAAAACAGAGTAAGTTGAATACAAATTCCAGGTATTTGGATATAGATGGTATCTTTAAGTATAAGCCATGATTATGCAATGTATTTAAAGGAAGTACAGTATGTTTGAAAGGCATTAAATAAAGAAAACACGAAGATATTGGAAGCAATTGGAATAAAACCGCATTCAGTATCTTTTTCATACACTTCAATGTTTGAATTGAAAGTACAAAAAAACAGTTCAAATAATCAATTACGGTTAACGTCTTAGGACCCGGGCAACACAAATATTTGCCTGACGCTGAGTAAAGCATTAGTTAAATATATGTACATAGGTATGTATTTGCGAGCGTCTTTTCGGAGGCTTTTCACTGTTCACTACGTTTAAATAATTTTCTTACGTGTTTTATCCTATCGATAGGATCAATTTTTCGTTATAACATCGAGAACACTATACACCAGGCCGGCTCGTTTTCTGGTTTTTTCAAACCATTTAAAGTTTATTTAGAGTTATTTAATTTATTTTTATGTTTATGGTAAGGATTGTCGGACGACCATTTGAACCATCTGATGGTACCTGAGTGGTCACAACCACCCATAGACAATGGCACTGTAAGAAATATTAACCATTCCTTACATCGCCCATGCGTCACCAACCTTGGGAACTAAGATGTTATGTCCTTTGTGGTTACACTGGCTCACTCACCCTTCAAACCAGAATACAACAATACTGTTGTTCGGCGATAGAATATCTGATGAGTATATATATCGTTAATTACAATTAATATGATACCTCACTTCAATTCGTATTTAGTATAGTATTTAATAAACTGTTTTATTATTAACATCCTTCGGTTGCACTTCTATAAAATATGTTCGTTGCTATTATGCAATTCAAGAATAAAAACGCTTGACAGATCACTCGCACATATTAAATTTAAAAAAAAAATACCTAAGACACGACCAACTTGAGTAGGAGCTTCAGCTAAAATGACTTCAATCTCCTCTTATTTTTAGATACGATTATTTACAAGTTATCAAGATATTTCAGAGATATGACACTACTGAAAACATATTTCCGCATGACATTGAATGAAAGTCACGAAATAATCACAGTGTAAATAATTAAATAGGCAGTATTTTAGTTATCAGTATACTGGTTTGTATTATAAAGTCTGAAGCAGATACTTGTGATAATTTTAAAACATACAAGATGTACCTGATAGATAGTGTTTTATTAGCCTTGATTAATAATCTAGTAATCATGAAAAATGTCATATGAATGAGGTTACCAAATCACTGACAACGTTCACTATTTAAACTCTGTCTTCATTTATATATTTTTTTTGTATTATGTTGTCAAGGCAGCAACACATTTAATACTAACAGCAGCGAAGGTCGTATTCATATAAGGGTCTTAATAATGTAGAAACCGAATATCCGTAGAATATTTTTTCAATTTGCTCACGACCTATGAATATAAACCATGCTCGCGTAGCCATTGATTTTTTTTTTTTAAACCAAAGCAAATATAAAGCAAACAATAGTAATTATTACTAATATAAAAATGCCAGAATAGTAAGAAGTAATATTTACAACGGTCATAAAACGATCCCAGGGTTTCTGCCTTAACGACCACAGTTCCGGACATAGATGTACTAAATTGCCAAAAATTTGGCACACGGAACAGACATTCCAAATGATGCATAGAGAGACGAAACATTTTATGTAAATGGCAATACATAAACGTAAGTACATCGGTCGAAGCCTACATTATTAACTCGTTACATCGAATTTTTAATATGCGACAAAAAATTAATTTAATTCAGCTCCATTCGTTTCATAGGTTTTAAAATAAAGTTTTAATTACAGTCGTTAACTTTCATCCGTCAGAATTTATTTCTGGGTCATTTAAATTTCCGCAGAACTTCGAACTTAAACCATGATTGTAACTGATGTGAGAGTTTAACAAAAATGACGGTTCCACTTTTCCTTAGCAGATTGACTTTTTTAACTCCATCAAATTACATTACACAAAAGAACATTTAAAACATACGCGATCTGAAGTAGACGTTTTATTCCGTAGCCTGTTTAGATCATGTTCATGATGATACTGTCGCTGGAAACGTTGCTTGCGTTATGCAGCGTGAATCAGTTCTCGACGATAGTGGAGGCGATGATGTCATTTAAAATGTCACAGTTTAGCCTCAACTTATGATACATAGCGACATATTCACTTGTAATCGAAAACGATGCGCGTATTATTCGAAATATAACAGGAACCAATACGTTAGCAGCGTGCATTAGATTTATTATGTTAAGAGGTATATTTCGTCGAAACAAAATCGATAGATCTAGAAACAACGTTCGTTTATTTTAGTGATATTATGTTACTATAAATTACGTTGAAGATCAAAGAGCTAATCGAGGTTGTGATTTCGATACAACTCTATCCGTAGACGTAAATGTTTATAGCCTTATTGTTTTTGACATAATTGAAGAAGGCTTGCAAACACAATCCCTTTACTACAATATTAAGTTACTGAAACCAACCAGTTACATAAGCATAACATACAAAGAGCATCTATCTATTAATGGAGTTAGTCTCTTGCATTGTAAGCCTACCCAGTTTTGACCGACTATAAAACTTATGTAACTTGAAATTTTGATTGAAATTACTTTTATGCAAATTACGCAATGCTGAGTATTTTTTAAGTTATGATATAAGCTGAAACGAATGAATGAAACAAAAATGAACATTGAAAACTTTTTGACGAATAAAGCGAAAATATTCGACAATCCACGACCGTTTTGACTCCTTAAATCTGTACCGCTACCTTTACAAATCGAGGTCTTTTAGTTTTTATTATAAATATGATGCCACCTTCAATTCCTCGAAGTGGTTTCGAGCAAATCGCAAAATAGAGGAATCAATACGATGATATGAAAAGCGCCATATCGTATTCTACAGCTTTCAAAGCAAACATTAGACCGTATTCGATTACTCTCTGACCTTTCTCGACAAATGGACGTGATATAGATCGATCCTGAGACAAATTTGGATGACTCACATCTCCTAAACCCGCCTCTCTTGGCTCGGTATATAATTATTACGCGTCTAGACAACTGGCGTCGACCAGGCGGCCTCTATGGAAATATAATGATACTGCAGCGACATTTCTCTGCAAAAATACAGCACTTTTATCCTATACAATCAATACGAATCCTAGCAACGAATATAAATTCTAATTCCGTTTATTCGAGTCACTCAAAGCTCAAATATATCTAGAATGAAATAAATAATCAACGTGTTAGATAACAACAATTCTCTGATGCATTGTATTACACGACACGCCCTTTATTCAAATTACGGTAGACTTTACGTGTTTGAAGAAATTTATTGAATATTTTGCATGTAAAAAATATATTTTATAATAAAACTAGAATTATGGTATCCTTCGTTATCATTTTACGTAAATAGTATATGAGTTTGGATTTTTTAACCGAAAACAAATCCAGAAGCAATGCAAATTAGTTTAAAGGTAGAGGTTACTAAAGAGGTTTTCTACTAAATTTATTTAAAAAAATAATTGTCACCGAAAATCGTATGAATTAAAGAAACCACGAAAAAATCAACGCTACGCACTTATTTTTTCCTTTTAATCGTAAAAGATCTATAATATTCATAATAATTTAACATACCTGAGAGCACGTTGAGAGCACGTTGAGAGCAGTAGTAAGGCAAGAGAGTGAGGACGGAAAATGCAAAGTGCTGATGTTCCCTGACACGTCTCTTATCTCCATATCACTACACGGTTAACTAATTGTCCACTACAGCAAAGCGTATTCATGGCTTGAAGCTCTACAATCCTTTCACGCAACAAATTGGTCACCTAATTCATCAGGCACTTGAGTCATAATTGCTTGTGAATTTTCGCGCGGCACCAGGGGGACACACATTATATTATGAAATAGTAACGGGGACACGTGCTATCGCGGCAGAGAGGGACGGATTCACTGAACGTCCTTGGCGAGGGGGCGCGCGGGGCGCCTGCGGCATCAGACGATTCAATCATCCCCAGAGGGAACGAGACGGAGATATCCGATGTAGTAGCGAACGAGCGAGATGGAAGACATCGTGCTATTGACCGGCCTGAAGACCACGCCCACCCGGGCGAGAGGGGCGCGCTGATGCTCCAAGTGAAAATCGAACGTCGGCCCGGGCAGACGCGGCCGGCTGCTGCATCAAGGTTACCCCAAACCACTTATGCACTTCCTACATTCCAGCGAGTCCCTTGTACTCATTACTGCTATATATTAATTAATAACGAATTATGGTGATCTTATTCGGATTAATTTTACATATTAAATTATGCAAACGTATATTCATATATCTTTTAACGAAGTGGACCAAATAAAAATAAATTACCTTTAATTTTTTTATTTCAAGTAAATTAACTTTTTAAAATGACCACTTTATACTCTATATTTGAACCAATGACAAGGAAACATCGCTATGAATATTAAAAAACATTACGTAATTACTCAATAAACGTACATATTATAACAGCGAGTGAGTAGATCGACAAAAACATTGACAGTTGACGCAAATTTGGGATCGGTTAGTAACCTTCGCATAAAATACTTACGTAACTGCGACCTACCTTACCGCAATGAAATCTTGCGAGGATAAATCTGACGATAATGTTGCAAGAATATTTATCAAATGCCAATGCCAGTGATCGAATGTACGAAGAATGAGTAATTATTTTTAATAAAAGAAAATTTTGAATGTTATTATTGCAATTTTGAACATATATATATTTATGTCCCAATTGTATTATGTTAAATCAATTTAGGGGGTATATTTATACTTCATTTGCGAGTCGCACAAATATTTGACCTGAAAATACTGATCGCATTAAATAAATCCAATTTGTTTCATCGTATTCTATGGCAATGGGCTTAAAAATATATTGTGCATATATTATATTTTAGTTAGAACTAGGTCTTAAGTACTATAGAAACCAAATTTAAGGATTAAATAAAAGCAAAGCTAGTAAACGAATAAAACTGAGACGGAATTTGGTAATGTACTAAGGAATTCCTTTAAGAACAGCTATTTCCCACTGGAAGCCGGTAAAAGTCCTAGCAGTTTCTCATAAAAGGCTTAAGTATGCAAAGATGGCCGAGCCCGTCTCGTAAAAGGCAACTAGCGTTGGAGTACGCCTTGACCCGGTAATTTGGGCGTAGCTTAGATCCAAATCTGCAACCTTAATGAATAAAAATTAATACCAGTCAAGAATGAATTCAAAGTACTATAAATACGCAGGATAAAAATGAAGAAAAGTAAGAAGTATTAAATATAATCGTGAGAATCAAGCGAAGAGCAGGTCTAAACGAATAATAACACCATTAACGCAAGTTCACTATATTTTCCAAGAAGTACCAACTTATTAAGCTGTAGATACAACACCGTAAAATATTATATGGAATACGCTTCGAATTGTTTGTAAATATATTTCGTAATTGTAAACTTGGCACAGAATGTGCAACTATGGTGTTTACTGAATTATATATTGTTTATTCCTTAAGTCATTCCATTAAATTATAATCTCATGGGTTGCATTGTTTTCCATTTTAAAATTGTATCAAGGTTTACAAGTAGCCTTATATATTTTTTCTAAAACTTTCGTATTTCGTTTTACGCAAATAAATTTATAGATGTATATAAAACCTTTTTGGCGAAACCTTTAATTAAACGACACTTAATTTTTAATAGGGCATGGATAATGAATAACCACAAATATGAAAGAAAAAGGTAAAATCGTTTCATGTTGAGGCTGAGGAAAACTCCTAAATTTGGGCACCTTTTTCAAGTGGCGAACATTTATCATGTAAGCTGACGCAACACCTCCCCGACCACTCCCCAGGGAGAAATACTAAGTTTATTTCATTTCGTTTGCAGTTTGGTATATTTAGCTGGCAAACATATTAAGTATAAATCCATTAAATTGGACGTTATAATTTATCTGACATGTAGGTTTTCATATAGCAAATGTATACATCATATGGACATGGACCAAATATTATTTCGTTACCCAAATCCTGGTTAGCAACACTAGCTAAAATTTTTATAATTAATCTTGGTACACGAAAATATCGCAAAAAATACAGCGAGGCATTATCGAATCTTATTTTGATAATAATAGACGATGTTCTTGTCAGCGAGGGAGAAATTACAGCAATACAAAATTTTTAACGCATAGTTAATTTAAAGATTATAAAAATCAATAATAGTTTTCATAAAAGGTCTTACAGGCACCGAGGTAGGTATAGATTAACATTCTGTTTGTAGCAATTCTAGCAATGAAACAGTACCATTGACTGAAACTGTTTTGATAATGCATGAATTAGTTATTTCTAATTTTATAACGAGGTTGATGAGCTCGAACATCGGTATGACAGCACACAATGAGTACTCTTTACACCTGCCAAAAACTACTTCGAGGAACCGTAGTGCTTCGTTACAGGCCGATTTATTTTCATAGAACGCGCAAAAGTAAATTTAGTTATACATCGCGGTTTAATATGTAAAGAGTGTCTTTATAAATTTCAACCAGTAGGTTGTTGAAATATTGTATAGTAAATAATTGCACGCTCATCAGTTACATTCTTAACTTCATTCTTTGGCTCGTAGCGTTACGTAATCCAACATTTTTTTCTTTTAGAATATTTGCGCAGACGTTTTATGCGAATTAATTATATATTTCTTATTCTAATTGAAGTATCAAAGAAAATATTTTTGTAAATTTAAATATAGCTTGAATTTAAATGCTCTCTTGAATATTCTTCTTC
Source organism: Vanessa atalanta (assembly GCF_905147765.1). Taxonomy (NCBI): domain Eukaryota; kingdom Metazoa; phylum Arthropoda; class Insecta; order Lepidoptera; family Nymphalidae; genus Vanessa; species Vanessa atalanta. Next base: position 5,813,328 of record NC_061895.1, read on the forward strand.
AAAACATTTACTCAATATAGAAGCATTTCACTTACTTCTTGAATGTCGCTTTCAACAAAACTACCAGCGGTTCGGAAAAGATAATATCCAGACTTGAGAAGAACCGGCAAATGAAACTCAGATGATGATGAGGTGCTCTTTTAAAAGCGCACAAGTGTGCGCTCACTCTTACGCAACGGAAAAGTTGACAAGACTAGATTCGACCTGGACCCTTTAGGCTAAGGATAAACGGCTTACTCGATTTCGAGGAAACGGTTAACGGTTCCGGTTAACACTGGCGACATCCTCTTTTGACTTGTGCTGTGAAATTGTTGACAGAAAAACCAGTGGTACCAAATATATATACACACTACATACTTTAACTATACTTGATATAGAATTATGAGTAGTTAATAACGCATCGACATGCACGATCGTAAAATCGGAGCATGTAATCTACCTATTATTGCGTAATTAATCAGTGTTACAAGTCTGAAACAATGTTATCGTTAAATACAATACTAAATATGGAACCATTTAGTTCAAGGAAGGTTATACGTTTTGAATTACCCAAAGCAATATTTATACATTTTCATCATTAACGGTTTGTTTTAGTCCCATTTATTTGAGGTCAGTGTTGTATGGAAACTACATCGGAATTGGTAGATTTTTTGCGGTCGGGGAAAGTCAATTCTGCTGGGCAACGCCACCGTCCGAATAAAAGAAAATGATGGGCTTAATAAAAAAATGCCTTAATGTTTGAACTATAAGAAAATTAGAACACAACTGATCGAAAAAATATTTTTCAAAAAAGGGCGCATATAATCAAATTTTTATAAAGCCTTTTTAATGAAAATTTTCAATTATCATATTCATATACAACCTTAGCCTTTTTCCAACACGTTTTTATACTTTAATATACGAAGATAAGGGCACGAACTCATTGACCTTTATGTATTTTAGTACTAATGTACGTTTGAAGTGTTCATTTATTTCCGAGCATCGTTTAATATTTGGCAAAGGCTGCAATAAAGAGAACATAAAAATTAAATCACGTATAATATTTATGCTTAAAATAAAAAAAAATATAAAGATTTCGTTTCCAAAAAACTCTATGTCAGTTTTATTGATGCGATTTAAACATCTTAATTCTGTCATTGACGTTTTAAGTTTTTTTACGAGTAGACTAAGTGGGTTTAATAGGTATCTGTGAATGTCTCCCCTCGAACGTTAACTGGATATGAATGGACTGAGCGGATTGTGGTGTTGCTTATTGAATTGTGTGACACGCGAAGTCGCACAACAATGTACAACTTACCTTGTTTACAATGAAACAGTTTCCTTGCTGCTATTATGTTCACCTTATTCTACCTGTTATTGAGACATCAAGATTGGAAACCAACTTTGAAAATGAATTAAAAATTACAAAACATAAAGAGACGACTTGTTATGATATAAAATATATCTCATTCTATAACTAAATGACTATCGTTTTATATGAAACTAGCCGAAACCGCGGCTCTACTTAAGGGAAGACTTTCGTGATAAAAGCTAACCTATATCCTATTCCGGGACCTAAACTATTTCGATACCAAATTTTATCTAAATCGGTTCAACAAAAAAAGGTAACAGACAGTTACTTTCGCATTATTTTAATAGGGGATAATCCCTAGTTTAAACAAAAAATATATTTGTATTGCAAAAATAGAAGTAGGTATAAAATTCAGGAGCTGAATTCAACGCAAAAGCATGTGTTTAAAAACAAAAGTTAAAACCGAAAATACTTAGAAAAATTAAGAGTATTCTCATTTTTTTTATAATTCGAATATTCCCAAGTAAGCCTTACTTCAGGGGGGTTGTCTGCGTAATTCATAGCAAACGTACGTTGGTACGTTGTAGTTGGACATCATCTACATCAATTAATAACGATATACTCTTCCAGGGTTAATTGTAGACTGAAAATATACCGTAAGACTTTGAACACCTAGATATTTTTAGTACGTGAATGTTCTCGCGTTGATGTTAAGCTGTACTAAGTTTCGGTTGATTTTGTAAAATAAAAGAGTCTTTAATTTCAAATATAATCAGTAGAAATTACATACTATTCATTTGCATATCGTAATAAAATAGAGTGCTTTTTACCTTGCGTGATTACTAAAGAAATATTCAAGCAATGCGGTAAATTAGACCGTAAAATATTTAATACAAATACTATATTACATAAACACTGGACGCAATCAACTTATATATATATATATATATATATATATATATATATATATATATATATATATATATATATATATATATATTGTTATTGGTTGGCGGACGAGCAAATGGGCCACCTGATGGTAAGTGGTCACCACCGCCCATAGACAACGGCTCAGTAAGAAATATTAACCATTCCTTACATCTCCAAAATGCCAACGCTTGTGCCTGTAGTTGTACTGGCTTACTCACCCTTCAAACCGGAACACAACAATACTAAGTACTTTTGTATGGCGGTTGAATATCTGATGGGTGGTACATACCCAGGCGGGATTGCACAAAGAAACCTACCATCAAGAAAATCAATCATAACTATTTCGAAATCAATATGGACGTTCTTGTATCTCGAAGATATCATAAACGACAAAATCTTGAAGTATTTCTGAGCCTTTCAAAACCATTTTCATTTAGAACGTTATAACGATATACGAATGCAGTAGACGCAGGTGCAGTTTGCATCATTTAAACTTTCAAGTTTCGTTTATTACAAAATCTATTATACCCACCTGCGCTGACTGCTGCAATCCGACGCCCGATTTCTCAATTCATCATCGCTGAAAATTTGTGTTGGCTCCGAATAACTTGTTTTACCAAACTCTTGTGTTTGGACAAGCTGACTGATGTGGAACGCGGATGCTTTTGAAATGTTTACGATTTTTACCATCGGCTTGGTAGCTAGATTAGACACCACTGTTTGTATCCCCTGTCTACGTCACTGATTTTATTCAAAAATATCGCTGGATAAAATTTCCATTGAATTATTTTACAATTGATAATAGCTTAACCATAATTATTATCGTCGAAAATGAATTGAAGTGTGTTTAATGCTTTTGTACTAATGATAATTCCTATCAAAGAGCACACTAAAACGTATCTGCAAACGGAATAATAACGTGTAACGAAATGAATGAATATTAATTAAGTTTCAAATAATATCATCGTATTAAATTATATCCTTTCCGACTTAATCTAATGGTTTAAGGGCAGATGCTACGTCACGTTGCGAATAATGACTTGGTATCGTGTATACGTATGTATATGTATGTATTTGTTTCACAACACTACTGTGTTGTGTACTGTAATTACATTTACAACGAATTATACCCTCAAGTCTGTATTATACATCACAAACAATTTACACGTTATATTATTTATGATATTTTTAATAAAATTAACAAAGCAAAGTAGATCTTGAATATTTTTCGAAAATTTTATAATAATAACCTATTATTTTAACAGCAGTTGGCTACATTATTTAATACCTACTCACCTGATAAATAACGATATTTGTGTGTGTAGCTTATATAATGTAATGGTATTTATAATAAATAAAGCCGGTTTGATCGAAAGTCAATGTTTTTTTCTCTTACTCAATAATAGCTCTTGAAATTTAAATACATAACTATATATACTTTTCGACTAGAATTATTTTAACTAATGCTTAAAATAAGATGCTATTTCATTCCTGAGTTGCATACATGTTCTTAGCGTCTACAATTTCATGCGTGTTAAGCAATCCGAATGCAGTTTTTCTCAGAATCACAGCGTCGCTGAAGCCCATAACGTTTATATTTTTAACTTTAATTTAAACAGAAAATTTAATTCACTTCTGACTTCCTTAAAAATAATTTCTGACTTCGAAATTTGAAAAAGATTCTAAGTAATCATCAGATGAGAAATATATTATAGTAACTACAATATACGAAATTTAATAAACAAATAACTTATAAAATAAACAGCTTATACAAAATTCTCTTACAAGCCTTGTTTAAATTAAAGCACCAATATTAAATTTCAAACATTCGAGATAACTCAAGTTGTGATCATAGTTTAAAGTTTAGTTGTGAAACAAAATTAAGTACATTTAATATATTCGCCCAAAGAGCCGTGAAGTGATTAATACTTTGATGTCTTAAAATATGTCCGGTTGTATATTATTAGTATAATCAAGATCAAACACGTATTTAGATCATTGACCTTTTATATTTCAATAAAATTACACACGCATATCGTATCCAAACATTTGGATATGACTTTTTAAAGAATCTATTAATAAAATTGTTACTAAGAATGTTCAGTTAGAATAAATAAAGAAAACCGGTCGTCAAAGGTTGGTTAGTGTAATATTTTTGAATTTAAAACGTCCTTAAAAAACGATGTTAGATTTTATGGGTCTTGTGCCTGTTGTTACACTATCATAATTCACACTCAAAATCACAATACATCTTTAAAAAATTATACTGGTTGGCGATAAAGTCACCTCCTTACTCATGAAAAATCATCGCTTGCCCATGATTCTTCTTGGGTATGTGGTTTTTATTTAGATCTAGAAATTCATAACTCTGAGATGGCACCTAGTGGTCTGTATTTAAAATATTAAGTGATAATGTTTTCTTTACTTTTTCATTGAAGTACGTGATATTATAATTTGTCAAGTATATTGTTATCAGACATAGCTGTTATCCAGATCCTCCTATCCATATGAAAGCTCCCATCGACCCATTTTCACCGAGTCACGACCTGTTCGTTTGCTCACACTCGACCCCAATATAACGTCAATTCATCAATATTCCGTCATCATTTTTTGCACCAGAAACACTTAGTCATACGTACATGGGTTTTATTTTAGAATGGTTTCACCAAAATTCGTTAATTCAGCTTCAGCATCATTTGACTCACTTAATACAGAGCCAGAACTTTACACAATCGATTAAGTGTTTTTGATTTCGGTACAAAAATACATGGTGTTTTTTTTTTCATTGTGAATCTCTGAACAATATTGCAATATGGAGTACGTAGTGAGAACAATTGCTTTGTTTGTATGGCACAAAATAGAACAGGGAATTGGATCAAACTAAAAAAAAACCCTAGGCACAATGCCTTCGGCTTGTTGGTGAACCTTAGAAATAAGTTGTCTGGTGCCGTTTATTGTGTTCTGACAGTGATAGATTATGACAAGCGTGTTATCATGACATACTTTTACATAATTTAAATCAAATCATTTAACGAACTACCTTCGTCTTCATGGAAAATTCTTTACCATTTTCTTTTATTTGGATTATTTATTGATGGAAAGAAAGCAGAAAAAAATATACCGTTATTTTTTTCCTTACGATATGTAAGTTCTTGTAACGTGTCCGGAAATTTACGTGTCTGTTTATTTTTGAAGGGATGTAATGATATGCATTAGACCTGAATATTGCTGGTTCAAACTCCTTGTAGGAACCATTGAGTTTAACCAAAGATACCTGCATTTAAGCGTCTAAAAAGAAAAGAGAGAAATGTTTATCTGATTAATTTCTGTCAAATGTGTAAAATATGAATGACGTAAAGGATGAAATGAGATACACGAATCAATTTTATTCGTGATGAATTGCATTAAAGGCTAAATTAAATTTTACTTTTAATTTTAAAATGACATTCGTCAAATGGGAACTTGACTGTGTGGGCAGACAAAATCACAACTAGATAAATTATTTTATTACTACTGACAACACAACAACCATTACAAAAATGAAAATCCACAAAACAAAAACAATCACCTTTTTTATATTTAAGTAAGCGAGCATTATGTAAATCTCGAAACTTGATATATTACGAAATAGCATGCTTATAAACTATGAATGAAGTTAACATAATACTTTTATTTTTACACGAAGTTGAATTTAATTAAGGACTTCTGCACGGTACACGAGGTAGTGGAGCAAGTTAAAAAAAAAAAAAAATACTTCGCATGATGTAATGGCCGGCGACCTCGAGCCAGTACCTCTTATTATGTTACCGAACACGTGGGACGTCGAGACATAAAAAAATTATCTCATCGCAAGACCGGCACGCGATATTGACACATGGTGCGAGTCGAATCAGCAAGCTGGTCACTAGCAAACCTTGCAATATGTTTTCTTAAATAAGTCATTGAAATGCATTTACGATTTATAATCAACTGATGTTGCTAGTTATAATGAAATTAAATGTCAAGTAGCGATCAAATTGGAACGATAAGATTATCTTGTGTTACAGAATATAGTTTATTCAATATTTCGCCTTCAATTTAATTTTTTTAAATCATTATCATTAAATGTTACCGTGAGACATTTAACAACCTATTAAGCACGATAGTGATTTAAGTTGGTTACAAGTTACTAAGACGTTAACGATTCCTATCAAGTTTGTGGCAATAACCGAGACCATTTACTTCGGCGTGACGTTGGAGATGGTAATAACAGCCATAAATAGTTCTACCTAAACTACCTTACAATTTGGTCCCAAGTACTTCTAATACTAAATATTGATTTAATATTTATCATCTTTAAAATTTTAAACGTATCTAAATCCTTGAGAATTTTGATGTGCTAATTTACCGGTTAATTCTATTCTTATGGTAAGTCGTGTTAAAATACACGACAGTGTATATAATTTTTTTTGCAATTCACAAAGATATATTAGCTATTTAATAAGCATTCGTGAATCATCCGACGGATAGATAGAAATGCTGTTCATCTCGAAATAATCATGATACTACACCGTTTAATCACTTTAAGTAAGATTAATGGACAACTTCCTCTTCTTTACTGTGTAAACGTATTGAAGCGCTCAATACTTTGTAGTGCGTTCATGTAATAATTTAGGCATCGAAAATTTTAAATCTATATTAATGTCTGATTATTAATTAAGACTGTTACGCTTACAAAAATTTAAGTTGGAATGCGTAACTATAAAGTAGACTAAAAAATATATTATCACGGGAAGTGAACGTCCATTGTATAAAAAAAAAAGATAATATATACGGCCAGTACAACAAACAGACGCTGTTGCCGATAATTACCAATTGTTCGCGGCCATCTTTGCGCGTGAGTCATGCGCCCACGCTTACCGAACGAACGTAAACTATCTACATCGAAATTTATATAAAAAACCGAGGTTTCGTGCAACGGTGTGTGATAGATCACTATATTAGGAACGAATCGTTCAATTTTGATATTTGTGTATTTTGACTATCATTTAAAAAAGGGAGGTAGTTATCAATTCGGTTACGTTTTTTTTTTCATGTTTGTTAGCTCATCATTTATTTGGATTTGGATTTATTTTCGGATGGAAAGTTGATTACTTTTTTTACTTTGTATTTTTAAAAAATGTTTTAGTAATTTTACTTTAATAAATAATGAACTATACTATTGTTAATTTCCTTATTCGAATTGGAATTATGGATAAACAACATTGTCTGACATCCTTCCTAATATAATCTTGTCATTACTTTAAATATAAAATATTAAATATTTAAAACACAAATAATAAACAATTCCAATAATCAATATTAAGTAACGATAAAAAAATACGTTTTAAAGATTTAAGTTGGTATCGGAAACGAAAAAGTAATATCCGCACTTGCAATTAACCGTATTTCATGTTCACTTTGATGACTGCATTATTCCTTTAAATAAACAATTCCGTTGTGAAAAATCGGTAATCAATTGAGATTAATTTCCCCATGAAATTTAAAATTAGCTTTTGTTTAAAAAATCTTTAGACGTCATTTAATAAATTATATAAATATCCAATCTCACATTCTCGGTAATGAGTTTATTTATATATACAAAAGGTTACTATAAATACATTCATGGAAATCCCTTTCGGTTCTCGTTAGAGCCCTCATGACGAAAGTTGTAGCTTTACATTTAATAGAAACACAATTATCAATATGTATAGTATACAGTTGATTTAGAGATTCTAATTACATTTTTCTGATACTATATGAACTAATGACATCCATAGTAATAATTTAAATATTCTCTGTCCGTCTGATACGTTTTCACTTGAAAGTAGCGAAATCAATATTAATTTCGCATGAACTCTTTTTATAACCAAGATTTTTTAGTTAAATTAAATAAAGTTTCTCTCTAGTTTCAGTGTATAGAGATAATAATTAAGTATAATAATGATTGAAATGTTTAACATCACAATACGAAATCAGTTGAGTGCAATCCGCACTTACTTTCTTCAGTTTCTAGACGAGTTATTTCAACGAGAATCGATGTGGGTGCTTTCATATTGCACTACTTTCATCGCTTATTGCAAGTTTAATAGCAAAAACTAAATGTAGGCCAATTTATATCCATTTTAACTTAAGAGATATTTATAATATATTTAGAATTCTTTTTAATTTTTAATAATACATTAGCAATCAAGCAAAACCCCGCAGACATTCTATCTAAAGTCTATGTATCAATAATAAAAAAAATACATTTATTTATTCTTTATATATAAAAACTACCTACCCTAGCTAGAAAAACAAAGATAAATAAAAATAACTCTTGTTTTTAATCGGCTTGGAAAGTAGAAATTCTCGACCGTTCTCTAATATAACATGCTACATCATACTAATACATCATATTATATACTACATATAAACCTTCCTCTGAAATCACTCTATTTATTGGTAAAAATGCATTAAAATCAGTTGCATAGTTTAAAAGATTTAAGCGTACAACCAGCGGGAAGCGAATTTGTCTTTTGGTGAAAGATGAAGCTGCCTGTGATAATTTACATTAGTTATAACTTATAACAAAATAAACAATTTATATAAAAAAAGGAATGTCATTCGCCTTTAAACAAAACAAAAGTAATAGAAAATATTTTCCGTGCTCAAATAGCACGGTGATCAGATGGTATAGAGGTTGATATGCAGCAGCGCCATCTAGCGGCGAGTTGCAACAAAGGGGGTAGAAAAAACGAGAGGTGTCGCGGTACACCTGGTTGGAGCAACTAATAATAAGATACAGTGAAATAAATTGACAACATTTGACAATAATTAAATGTAAAAAAAATGAAATTGTTATTAAAAATTCAGTGTGTATTAAAACAGTACCAAAAATAATTTTAAGCCGTACATAGAAGAGACAAAGAGAAAGAGAGGGAAGTTTCGCCTGGAAGTTTCTTCTGTAATTCGCATAAAAGAACTTCGTTCCCAAAAAACCCGTTTCCATTAAAAATGTGCCAATTTTCATCGTTATCGATCAAACTGTTTCGAAGTCTATTAATCTCGAAATAGATACACCTAAATCTATTTAAAAAAATATTTCATTGATTATTTATAAACAGATGTCATCAATCAATGTGCCACAATATTGAGAATAGAAGGTTATTGTTTCGGACTCGTATTCTGCGGGTTACGTATAAGCGTCAATCAACATATCTATCAATTTTGAATATTTGCGTGTGCGTGTGTCTGTTGTTTGCAAGTGAAATTTACGTTTCGTAAAGTCAATCAAACAAGGTTACATAGTTACACTAACACGAATTGCAGTTCGGCGTTTTAATCAATTAAGCCGTCGATCGGTCTGCCAAGAACTATGCGGGAGCCATTGCCAAACTATTTGCAGTGTCCCTCGTTAAACTTCCTCAAAACTGCCATTGTTACTTGAATTATTCAAGGATCTTTGCTTATACTTTTTCCAGGTCGAGCTGAGTCATGGACAATATTGGAAATAAATCTGCAAACTGCTTGGGTTGACTGGAGCATTGTTAGACAAATCTTTGGGCCCAATTCTCAAGATTTAGATGATTTTAGAACTATGTTTCTAATTGTCCTAATTTGCTTTATTTGGTTCAATTATGGGTCCCATTAAGCAAATATTAGACGGGTTCTTGACCTTCGTAATTGTTTCAAATAGTGATACCATTCCTTAAGCTGCGGCCTTATAAACTCATTAAAATGACGCTAGCAATGATGTCAGATTGATTCCTAACTCTTGACCTCTTGGTAACGTGACTCATTTTAAGTGTCTGTAAAGCTGTGATAACTTGTACCAATATAAAATACTAACGAACAGTCTATATCAATAATTATTCGTTATCAGAACATTTCTTGAAGATCTTAAATAATTAAGTACTTGCTCTATTTTAAATTGTGTGACTATTTGTGATTCGTGTAAATAGAACGTTTGTCCCAGTTTTTTTCCTAAATTAGAACACATTTTCTAGTGTCATCTTTATATGCTGCAACTTTAAAACGAAGTCTGTCATCGGATAACTGATTAGTACAACAATTGCGCTCATCTTGTCACGGTACTACGAGTAAGGCGAGCCTGGCCGTCACGCATACTGGGTGACGTCACCCCCCCTGAGGGTCACCCGTTTTCTATTCGCGTTATAGAGTGACGCACGCGCCGGTGACGACGCGAATGGCCCGCGCTCGCTTTTTAAAGTGTATTTATACCTCACCCCTTACCGATCGCGTAATTAATAGCATCTGGAACATCGTCACGGCGGGGTAACGGCCGTCTAGTCGCCATATTTCTGTCGAAATCGTCGCATACTCCCGGCGCCCCTCTCTCCAATACATGCACTATCCGTGCCAAAGTGTTTGCAGTGTTATTGCAAAACTGAGACAAGTCGGTTTCCACTATCGCACATTTTTACTTTAGGCTGCATTGGCAAAAAGTGCAAATTTGATATCATTTCATAAGACTATAAATATTCTTGGAGCAGTCTTTAAAAGCTATAAAACTGCAGCCATTTTATATGTAACATTTTAATTTCAAAGATCAAACAGATACATTATATTTTGATACATGTATAGTTAGGACTGTTGTCAGCTTGTGAACTATTGTTATGACATTATTTAAAAAAAATTACACATACAAAGTTTAATTAAGATTAAATTGTGTCCAAAATGTATATGCAATTTTTGAAACAGATGTCAGTTCACTGTTCACACAAAGCTGATATCCGAACTGTTGGTATTTAGACTATTATTTGTATGTCTATGACTATATTGTATGTATTTGTATTAATTTCATTTTTTAGTCTGTAACATTAAATTTAAGCATGTGCATGTATGATTTTCTCAAGGCTTATCGTCTATATGTATCCATTGCCAAAACATACCTTCAAACACAGCACTGAATATGTTGAGTGTTTTATGAGGAAATACAAAGTATGTATTCAATAATATGACGATAATAAAAATATTTCCAATCATATGTTAATATGTAACACAATGTAATGAAAACATATGTTAAGATAATATTTAAATATCAATTATTTACTTATGAAATAATTAATAATGTATAAATACAGATAAAACATGTATAGGTTTGTACTTACTAAGATAAATCTAGCAACATACCTTAGGTAAATAGGTTGCAATCTATTACAAGCAAGATAAATTGTATGAATTAAATAATAGATTTTATGGTTATTAATCAGTCAAATTGATTGGTAACTCTGCCAGTGGCACGCTAGTTGTATGCTTCTAATTGATATAATTTGACTTTGGAATCACAGGATTTACACATATCTTTAATTGAATATAATATAGTTGAAAACTTAGATACTAAATAGAATTATAATATATTTTACAAGAGGAAGTATGAGACGGAGTTTTACATTTGCAGATGAAATTATTTAATATAAATATCCTTTATATCTTAAAATATTTATTTGAATCACAATTCTAGGAGCATATTATAATTTAAGGAAAATTTCTATAAGCAGAACTGGTTTTGATATACATACATATAGTGAGGTAAACAGTAAATACTTGATAGTAATAATTACTAGTCTAAACGCAATTAGTTTAACGCCATCTCTGTTTAAATTTATGCTACTCGATAAAGATACAAACATATCATGTTTGTTCTGAGTCATTTTTGTTATATAATAAAATATAAAAATAGAACATGTGATATTATATAAATGTTTAATCAATACTTAATTATTGTAATCTTTTGTATTGTAATAAATAGACTCTTCTAATACTTATGTTTTTTAAGACGTCACTATTGGTTATAACATTTATCATTATTTAAATTAAGTACTATTGAGGTTTAAATTTTTAATATGAAAATTCATATTTATTTTACTGTGTTGCAATAAAAGGAGAATGATTTTTATCAAATGGAATAAAGCCAGGCTCTTGAACCATTTATGAATAAAATAGAAAAGATTTATGACACCGAATGAATAGTTAATTGTAGCCACAAATCCAACATCCATATTACATTTGGCACTAAGCCAAGACATATAAAAATGTTGTCTATGAAGAACCATCACAGATTAGATGAGAAAATTAACAAGAAAGAATACCGAAGATGTCTAGTGCAGTTATTAAAATGGGTATATCATTTTGTACACTTTTATTACTCCAATGTTGAATTACATACTTATAAAAAAGATATGTGAGTAACTTAATATTGCCACATTAAAAAATCAAGTACAAATATTTTAGCAAAACTGAATGAAAAATGAAAAGAAATAAATTATATTTTTTAATAGACAAAAATATATTAGATAACAATTAAATACATTTAAATATAAATTTGTCAGTCTTTTATAGAATTGATTATGAATTTTTCCTAATTCAATTGACATACATTCCAATAAGAAAATAAAATATATAATGATGCCATTTAGACTATTGGTTAAATATCTTCTATCAAATCTCTTAAAATAGTGAACTCTAAATAATTTGTAACTCATTTCTTCCAGTTTTATAAAATCTTTTAAATATCTTAAATATAAAATCATATTACAAATTAGTTCATCCATTTAACTATTACTGAATAATATAATTAACTACTTTGTGAGGGAGTGCCTTAATTTCCTTTGACATTAATAATTCAAAAATGGATTGTCAATATTTGTTATATCTAAATATAGTTTATATAGTATAAGTGATATGACATTATATCATAAAAAAATCTTATTTGGTCTTACTTTTAAAGCATTATAAGTCACTAGTAAGAAATATTTATTTATCATAGATATGATATGTTATTTATAGAGATACTTGTACTGTGTAAATGTGACATATATTTTTATATAATTTTTATTATTACAGTTTGTATAGTCCTCAGAAATCACCTGTATAGGAAATGCCACAATGACTACATTTATTATTAATAATTTGAGGTGTTATATGAATAATCAAATTGTTCTAGTTTTTTTTTCTAGACTATATATCAATGCTGCCAAGGTGCAAAATATTCTGCCATTTTTTCAGGTTTTTTAGAGATAGTTTATGTAATTCATTATTATTTTGCCCTATGCAACTTAATAATGACATATTTGGCTGAAAAAAGTAGTGTAGTTTAATGTTTCAAGTATTCGAACAATTTTAATCAAGCTTTAGTAACATAGTAAAACTTATTGAGTATCTAATGAGTAAAATTTTGCCACTAATATGTATTACATTTAGTTTGATAATGCTTATATTATGTTTATATTATATGGAATAATTATATAAGTAGTCATTTGTGGTAACATTAATACTACGCATGACATACTATGACGTTTTACTTAAAAGGGGGTAATTGGAAAATGTTTATATCATTACAAACTACTGGAATGCATTTCATGTTAAATATGATTAAATCAATACATCAATTGATTGTGCAAATTACACATTAATAGGTATCTACTGATTATATAGTTAATTATGAAGTGATTTATTTTAAGTAAAGTGTCCCACTAACCTAACCTAACAATTATAGCAGATATTGTATAATATGCACTAATGATACGTTGTCCACGAAGCCGGTTTGTCTAGCTACGTATAATGTTCGAGTATTTATTTTTACCCGTTACGTATGTACAGCTGTCTCGATCGTCTCGCCCGGCCACCAAGGGATAAAGTAATTTTCAATAACCATACACATTCTCCCTTGAAATAACTATGAATAACTCAACATAACATCCAGTTTTGCTATATTTGGGACATGTTTTACAGGTCCGTGAGAGAAACCGGCTGCCCTAAATAGAATATCCTATAACCCACGATATACTTGAGCGGAATATGTAAATACGAGACGAAAACCTACCTTTGTCGTTCCCAGCAGCACGTCACACGTTCACAAAACTATTTTCCAGCGAAAAAAAAACACAAAATCCTGCACTTTACACGGCGAGAGTACACAGGGCGTGCAATCACTCAATTCACAGCCGGCAATGAATTACTCACAAATGACTAGTCGAACACTTAAGGTAAACAGAAAATACACAGATTACACTAACTTAAAATCTATGCTTTCCACAAAATACCTAATTTAACAGAAACGAAAAACGCGCCAACTGTCAAACTAAAAAACTACAAGCACCGACGCGCCGCGCTACCGCGCGGTCCGAGTCCGCTTTTCTGACTGGCGAGGCCACCGTGCCATACACGTTCCGACTCGAAACCCGTCCGTCCGTCACCACACTCTCGATGACAATCCGGCCGCTACGGCATGCTTTTGTCGCAATTTACTTTTCATTTATATAATAAAACAGCAGCAATTTCCTTATCGCATAATTGACAAAATATTTTACTAACGTTGACGTTATCTATATCTCTGTGCGACAAAATGAGATAACTGCTCAAACGTAAATTCTAGCGATAAAGTAACACGACCACGTTTAAAAGATCACGATGGACTACGAAAAAACTTGTACGCGAGTAGTCATCTGTATCTGTGCGGGATAGACGATTGCCAGACGCGCATGCGTCAGTCGAGCCGCGGGTACGACGTCAGTGAATGACAAACCCTGCGCTTGTATTAGCCGATCGATTTTAAAAGAAATGTGGTATCTTGAGCGGAACAGCGCTGATACCGCTTTTATATTTAGTACGGTAACCGTAAAGTGCACAGCGCATGCGAAAAGCTTGCCGTTTACAATTCTACTTGTACAAAAATTAAATGGGTTTGTACTTCGTATAAGCAACCTAGGCACATAATATTGTATAGAAATAGAAACTGTTTAATTATTTAGAGTAGGTACACAACTAACTAGCTCGCGTGAAGCGTTGCTTTTTTAGATATTCTTCACATAATTATGTAATTTGTTTTACTATTAATATTTTTACTTAAACTTATCTGAATACATGAAAAAATACTATAAAATACTTAAATTGTACCCTAGAATGAATACTTATGAACTGACCTTTATTTTATCGGAAACGTGAAGCTACTAATATTTAGGATTTAAAATCGATTATTAATTTTATACATTATAAATTATATAAATTTTGATAATATTTAAGAAATAAACATAATGTTATATTATTATATTTAGTAACTTATATTTTTTACCTAGTACTGTTAACAAAAAAATTCCATAGTAATTTCTTAAACTACGTTCTGTATTTTACATTGAGTGAACGATGGAACATTAAAGGAAAAAGATTTCTTATATAAGTTATTAAATTAAATTTATTTAAATATTCTTTGCATTGAAATTAATAATCAGAATTATTTATTTGCTTATTCATAACGTGTCGGCGGATTGCATACCTCAGAATACAATATTAATATTTATGTATATTTGCGTGTGCTTTAATTAAATGCCTACCATTCTAGGCTCTTTTAATAAATGATATACATAGTTATGTATGGGTCTTCTAAGTTCTACTACTACTACGTCTTCGCGAGAAGAAGTAGTTCTTAATTCTTTAGTCTTACTATAAATTGTAAAAACGGCGTCCCGACACCAAATTTCAATTTAAATATTTGAAATTATAATGCAAATGAAATTATTAACTTGGTAAGGCTATAGTAAGGCTCATTTAAATAGTACTGGACAAAATAATAATCACTTTGAGTCTGGTTGTTCTAGTAACCAAAGCAAAAACGGTCGGTCTTTTAACTAAACATTCTATTAACTTTTCCATTCCAAGTCTTAAAAAAGTATCTCATAATATAAAAATAGGTTTATTATCTACATTTAGAAATTTTATCATATTAATTTCTAACATTTGATTTTTATGGACAGATTAAATAAAAATGAATAAGTCGCTTAAGTAGAAGTATTCTGGCTATATTATAATGCCAGTATCTATACGCGAGTCACATTATGATGTTATTTTTTTGCATTATACGTTACGTACACTTTTTACCTCATAGAAATATTCCGTTCCATTTTTCCGAGACGAAAAAATGCACAGAGACGTATACTTCTAAACCTTTTAAACCAAGTCATACTTCAAATGGAGTCCCTTACTTTATATTTGCTACATTTTCTTTTAAAGCATTTCTTTTAGCAGTGAGCGTATTCTTACGTAAGAATAATATGAATTCGTCTTTGTATTTCAGAATAAAAATTTGTTAACAAGATTGTTTTAATAATAAATAAACAGTAAAATCAACTTACACAATAGGTGAATTTTATCGTTTTTATCTTATATTTTATCATAATTAATTATCTATATTTAAGCTGCAAGTAATAAAACCAATTACTTGATTTTTATTAAAACGAATTAATCTATTTGATTAGGCATCTTGGCCATTTCGATATATGTAATATTGTTACAAATATTATATTATATAATATTTGTAATTTTAATTTAATATAAAGTCCGTATCGTAATTGTAACTAATATCGCGAGTTTATGAACGCGACTGTACGCGATTTATGTAATTGCTTTAATTTTGAGGTACGTGATCAAATGTATTATGATTTTGTGTGATTTAAGGTTATTAAATGACTATATCATTTAACAGATAATTGTGTCGATTCTTGTGTTTTTACATGACTTCTAAAGTAATTTGTCAGGCCCTTCTTCGGGGCCCTCTCAGGGCGTCCCGGGCATGTGCCCCATGTGCCCTATGGTAAAGACTGTAATGCACACTGTATTGGTCTTAATGCGAAATTCTATACATTTATGAATTTTAAATCCCTGTTTCTGTCGCATTTATAATATTAGTATATATGTATATATAAGTATATTTGGGAACACTTTTATTTATTAATTATAATTAAAGCTAAGTCGAAAAAGCCAATTGAATAAAGTAAATTATATCTAAGCATTATTGAGTATTATTATAACACTCAGATCGTGCCCATTTAATTTTTTTTTTCTTGTTAGGTAATGAAAAACAAATTTTAACACAAGTGTGTATAACAACTCGCCGTAGAATTGCGCATCGGTATAAGTTCCAAATTCTTCACCGTACGAGTAGACGTGGAGGTCTTTGTGCACGAGTGACATTTATGGGCTGTTAAACAGCCTACACACCTGCCTGCAATCGGTGGCAATTTAGCGAGAGTGGTGTTGGGTGTAAAATCGGCGTCTTTTCTACAGACAAAGTAGTACAATCATTTATTCGAAAATATCCACGACCATGTTTCTAATAGAAATTATACGGACGTCGGTAGTGATGAAAACTATCGATTTATATTATATCGACAATTTTAACATATTTTTTTCTTTAAATTTGAATTAACATGTAAAATCAAAAGACAAATTTGTTCCCACTAATATGTTGTAGTTATTTAAGTCTCTAAATTAAAATAAACCTTAAAAAATTGTCAGCATGTTTCTTTGACACTTAGGTCAATAAGTTAAGAGAAATTTATAAGAAAAATAGTAATTATTAAACAATACCTGCTTCGCTACCTATTTTTAGAGTCAGTGTCTTATAATAAAACAACTATTATTCCTTGATTTGCTAATCTATTCAATAAATATACATTAAATAAAATTTGTTCACAATCAGCGTAGATATTGTTGAATATAACTTAATTGAATTATCTATAATTAAAATAATACGAGTGCCATGCACAATACCGAAAAATAAAAAAAAACTTGGCTAGTTTCAAACTTTGTAATGTCCTTACATCACATTGGAATCCTTATTACATATCAATATCGAATACTTTATTCAAGTAGACTTTCACAAGCACTTTTGAATCGTTATTTTACAAACTATATTTTCCACCATACAGCCATATCTATCAGACATTTAAAAGTTATGATTATTTCCATGTCAAAAAAAAATAACACCTACAAGTATCTATTCTTTAAGTACGAAAACAAAATTATCAAGATTCTAAGAGAGATATATTTTAATATTAACTTTATATATAAGTTTATAAAATATCTATGTACTTTATTTTTAGAAGTTTTTGCGTAGGTATTATACAAGGTAGATAAGTTACCGATGAAGAAAGGGCAATCTTAAAACATAATAGGTATTACGGAGCTTGGAATTCAATTCTTCGTTTTATGTTATTAGAGCGTATCGGGAAATCCAGAAACCAGATATTCAAACCCATAAACGTGACATTATTTTTTTTACATTCATTTTTCTTAGGTATGGCATCGGTATTATATAATAAAGCCTGGAGAAGATATATTTTGTAGTTTTTAAAGCTATAGATTCCGAGGTACTGGATTCAAACCCCGAGTCACTGTCAGCAGTGTTTGAAAGTTCGCAGTTAAACTCTTATAACAGGGAAACAAGTAAAGTTGTATGTTCTGTGCCCAAATCCTTTTGAGTCGAATTTGCCGTTCCATCGAATTATGTGTCTCTCCTGCACCTGCGCTGCTGGTTAGTCTCTCTTGAGAATAACCTGTCCGGACAAATTGATTCCGGAGGTCTATGGTGCGAAGAGGTTGAGTAACCCATCCAAGTTCGAGCTGGTCTCGCGCTAGAAAGGTTGCTTACCATGATCTATAAAAACGGCATAAAAATCCCTTTTTTGTATCCCTTAAATATTTATTTTATTCTGTTTTTTAATTTGTTGTTATAGCGGCAACAGAAATACATTGTCTGTGAAAATTTCAACATCAGCATCAGCCTGATGACCGACGGAAAGGCAAACGGATGGACAGCAGAGTCTTAGTAAAAGGGTTCTGTTTCACCGTTTGGGTGCGGAACCCTAAAAAGCGTTAACTACTATAGAATGAGTTTCATATACCTATATATATATATTGAATTGTAAATACAATCAATACGATATTCACCAAGCGCATGAGACTAAATTCAATCCCCGAAAATCCTTGTCAATATTTTCGTGACTCTTTAGAATAATAAATACTTAATGATTATGTAATATACACGATGCCACGTGATTTTCACGCTTGGCATTTATTCAAATATGAATCGACATAAAGTATGAGTCCACTCATTGAGCTAAGATCTTAAAAATCAATAAAATTAAATATTAGTATCGATTTTCGAGTAACTTCAAAAATTATAGAATTTATTGATTATGTAACTATGATGAATGATGATGAATATGACCAATTTGGGAACATTATGTCACTGATTAAATTTAATTAGACACCAACGTCATTCATAATGAATATAGCATTATTAAGGAATTTATTTACAAACGATATAACAATTCTATTAATGGTAGGTCATTAGAATACGTAAGTCTATATGAAAAGTTTACGTACCATTAGATAGCAAACTAATTATTTGTCGACCTTACTTGTATTCATAGAATTTTGTATTATTATTTATTATTTAAAGAGGCAGGCCGACTGGCAAATGAGTCTCGGGCTAGTATTGGGTATATAAATTGACCCTGTAAGAAATATTAACCATCTTTTCATCGTCAATGAGCGTTGTCAATGAGTGTGTTATGTGTAGGCACAGGCAAATTACTTAAAGGAAAAATCTATATATAGCATTTGCAATGCACTAAATAACATCTAATACGCTAGGGTGGATTACAGTCCTAAGAACATAAATCCCTTTGCACACTAGTCACGTAATTAGCACTGTATTTTTATCACGCTCAAAATTAAATTAAACACCAGTAAAAATGCTGTTAAATAAAAATGACGTGATCTATACAACTTAAGTGAATGCAAGACCTAATAATATTGCATACTGAATTATATTCCTTATTTATAGTGTTCTAAAGTTGTTTTTATCGTATAAGATAACCAACGTCGATGTACAAATGTGTTGATGTTCGTACAGTTGTCGCATAATCTATTAACGACGGGCCTTGAAGCGATTAGTGATCAAACATCACTATCTAAGCGTTGTTTCAGGTAATACTGTATTTAAGGATGGCATTCAATAAAATTATATCAATTAAATGTAAAATACTAGCTGAACCTGCGGCTTTACCCGTGCGAAATTTATAAAATACAAACTTCCAAACCCTTGTTTTGGCCACTTAAGAGGGAGTTTCGTAAAATTCGTTCTTTGCTAAATTTTAAGTTTGTAGGTGTTATAGTTTCTGATATTTCGTGATTAATCAGTGAGTAATATTTCGCTTTTATATATTATTTAGAAGATGAATAAATGTTATATAGTGATGTGTTTGATTCACGTAGGTCAATTTGATCATTATTACGCTTTGTAATATAATAACAAGTCAATTATATTAAGTTATAATTTTTTCCACGTATTGTTGATTATAGCGGAAAAACCTTATTATTTTTGAGGTGCGGGCTCGCATCTTAGCGTGTCGCAATTTTTTATTGAATCATTAAAATAGTCAATTGTATTTATTCGTAGTTTACATCCTGAAAGCGCGGTGCGTTTTCTGAGGTCGTTTATTCCTCGCATTTTAAAATTATGGAATGATCTTTCCTCCTCATTTCTTTCAGATCTACAATATGGCCTTCTTTAAGCTGCGGCTTGACGGTGGCCCTGGTATTGCTGACGCTTATGAAAGACGGTTACTACTTACCATCATGTAGCCTGTTTGCTCGTATCTATACCTCGATCGGCAGTAAATAAAATCGTTTATTATTATATTAACTAACAGGTAGAGCAGTCGCACTGAGTTAGTCTCATTCTTGATGAGATAGTTCGGTGTGTATTTCACGCTGCTTCAACACGGGTTGGTTTTCATTGGCAGATTTTCATCCAACATCACATATGTTTGCACGAGCACATGAAAATTGCCCGTCTAGGTTTGAATCCGCGTTCAACTTTTAAGATTCACGTATAATGTAAAAAGAACAGGGGAAATATTTTGTATATGTAATTAGGAAAATAAGTCAAAACCTATTTACAACCTTAATAAACAAAAAAAAAAAAATACAACACGCACATAAAATTAACAATACTTCAAAGGCAACTAAAAATATCACAATCAAGTCGTAATTTGTCAATGTCAAAGAGTTTTGATATGAAATTTGGTTTACTAATTTCTCTAAATTTGTGTCCGCAAAATAAAACAATGCCAGCCCTATTCATCGAATACCTTGCGGAGATAGTGACGTGCGTCAGTGCTTATCACAATGAAATTAAATTACAGCAACGTAGATCTAATCAAGTGTCACTGTACAATCGTTGCATGACACTATGAAATATATTTGTCCAAACAACCTCGCTTTTTTGAAAATGGAAGAATAAAAGTCATTATGTGACACGCCAAATACGGATCGAATTTCTAAATTGTGAAGAGAAATGAACCTACCTTGAAAAAATTGCGTATTATATGGACACGTATTCGTGCACGGTTGAGACCAAATAACTAAGTCCAATCATTTCATAAGGAACACTTGATTTAATTTTCTTGGTGAAATTTATAAAAGAAGTTTGTTTTAGTAATAAAAAATATGATGATAATATCGTCTTGACTGATTGCTGTCATGGAGGCCATTATTAGCAGAGAGTAGACAGCTGTTCAGGAGGTATTATAGCGCACAGCATAGATGCACTCTCAACCTAATGACATTTTATAATAGTTATAAAATGTAACCTAACCTTGTTATATAATAATAAAGTTTTATTGAGCATAAAATTTGGTCATGAATAAAATAAATTATAAGTTTATACCATTAAAACAATTATTTTCGAATCAAAAAGTTTAAGATATTGCTGACCTCTGTAACAAAGGTTTATACCTAGGTAGGATTATGGTACCTTTAAATCTATTAATATGTGATCTATATAAGTAAGTGGTAATAGAAGGTGACATTAGTCAAGCGACTATCTGTATTCATAGCAATAGTTGAATCAGCCTAAGAATAAATTCTATATTCGAATAGGAATCGCCTGTGAATTTATTAATCGATATTTTGGTGATATGTTGTATCGATTATTTCATCATATATTTAGTATATTTATCATTATATTTTTATTGTAGATATTTAATTAATCAATTTTCGTTAGAGTTATTGATAAGTCGACTTTTGAGTTGACAATAAAGGTATAGTCACAGAACAGGTGTGAGTGGTGAACACCCCAATTTTTTTGAAGAACGTTTGAAGAGTTCCACCGCATTGCTGTAGAACGGGTTGATGGATCCATTAAGCTGATGTTTGATTAATCGGATCCTTACACTGTTTTTCTTCCCACAAAGCGTTAGATGAATTAAAAACTAATTAAGAATGTGAAACTCAGTGACGTTAACTCAGATATACAACATGGTTTTTGGTTTTAACATTATCCTAGTAGATTCGAAAAGACTTAAGCGATGTCCGGTTGATTAGCTTGTATATGAGTAATGTGTATGTTATTCCGCTATGATGATATTCAATTAAGTCGTCTTAATAAAACTGTTGAATTTTTTGGCATTCATAATTATTTTTTAGTGTCAGTAAATCAATAGGAACCTTTTAGTATTTCTTTTATGCTATAGGTGGCAAAGGATTTTTAATATTCATTTACAATAACTGTGTCTAAAATCGAGTCTTTTTTAAACAAAGTCTCGAACTGGGGCCGGCTAAACCTAGTCCATTTCAAGCCCAAAAAGAGACAAGTTTGCGCGTTAACCGCGAAAAAAACACCAATCGTCGTATCTCCACGATTTGAGAACATTTTGATAGCCGACACAGCTAGTATCGGAATACTTGACGTTGCTTTTTTGCCACCTATGACATGAAAAGAAAAAAACTCTCATATCAGATCCTGAGACATAATTCTATAATTCAGGCATTGTAAGCATACTAAGGTAGAACAGTAGGTACAGTTGTAGGCAATACCGTAGCGTCCCACTATACTGAAGCTGGTACCCCTGTTTTTAAGGGGCATATACCTTGTAATTTATTAAATAATTAAAAAGAATCAATTAAGCTGCACAATTATTACTGTGCATATCACATATTATAAAGTAATTTAGTATATATGTATATAAATGATCATATATAACTGTTTGAGACACACTGTCTTCCAATAAACGTAATGCGCCGATTACTAAGTTTAAGAAACGTTAAAATAATAATAAATTTACATTGTAGTTATATAAATACTAAACACAATGAAATGGTAACATGAGGACGGCAGAAACGATGTAGCCCCTAAATGAATTAAAGTCACTATTTTAAGCTGAGCCTTGAATCATGATAGACTAACGAGTCTAATTAATAATTGTGATAAATATAACTGGTGAGCAAAAAATATGCATGTATACTGACTTTGCCCGTGGCTTTGTCGACGTGGAATTCAGTTAATGTCTGTAAAAGTATATAAATAAATATGTATTAATATTGCACAACATCACATACATTACTCTGATCCCAATGTAAGTAGAAGTAACGACGGTACCACAAACACCCAGACCCAAGACAAACTAATGAACTTTTTCTACATCGACTCGGCCGGGAATCGAATTCGGGACCTCGGAGTGGCGTACCCATGAAAATCGGTGTACACACTACTCAACCACGGAGGTCGTCAAATATAAGTATATACATTTATATTCTCTATTCCAACCATAACAGGAAAAAAGCCAAACAAACATTTGACAACAAATTGACGCGATATCATTGGTCGAGAGATTGATTATCTATGATTTACGAAAAAATGGCGTTTTGAACGTCGACGAAACTGTTATCGGAATTTTGGAAGTAAAATTAAAGTGGAAATAAGTGATTAAGAGCAATAGTGTTGCATTATAAAGATATACTAATCATAAACTCTTAATAGTGCACAATGTAGCTGATTAGCAAATCGCATGGAATATATACCTTGTTACTACAACAATAAAAAAATCGTTAAAAGGGATACAAAGTTATTGCTTCATTTATCAATAGATAATTATACAAATGTATATTAGCTATTGAAGAAATCGTTTATTTAAAAAATATAATCTGGGAAAATGTTCACTAATAAAAGGTACTCGTTATTTAAACGAAGAAAAATACGTTTTTTGATGTTTTATGTCGTTTTGGAGGGATGAAAGAAACCGTGACCGTGGCTGGAAAACTTATTGTAGTTAAAAAAAAAGTATAGCATTTCGGTAGCAATAGGTAGAAAAGTTATTTTTTATTTCTTTTTTGTTTTTCATGCTATGTCATGAAGGGCCATAATTTTATTGATAACAAGTTCGCAGACCAATTGTGAGCAAGGCGTTGTAACGCTCCCCATTATAATCTATTATTGTATTCCCTTAGGTTTCGGTTCAATGTTTATAATATTAATTAAAACTATTATAATAAAATGTTGAAAATAACACTGCATCATTTTAATTAACAATTTTGAGTCCGTCTTGATAAAACAAAAGATGAATCGTTTATTAAAATCACAAAGCATGACCTCATATCTAAAAAATATTTAAACTACAAACTCTAAAATTAAAAATATTTTAATTTCAGAAACAATATGGAAGTCTTGTATAACACACCTATATCATTATTCTTAATCATTACTCTGATAAAATAATCAATCCACGTATGCGTTACCCATATAATATACGTATATGCGAGTATTTTATCAATAATTAGTTTTAATTGATTTTTTTATAGGATATATATATATTTGATTTAATATGATAATTACGTGTTAACATATTTGATTGATGAAACAAAGTAATAGAATACATTGTTCGTGTTTAAATCGGTGATTATTTTACATCTTCAACCTTGCGAAATGACGATTCGTAAAAGTTCGTAGAGTTTTTGCAAAGCATGCTTAAAAAACAATAATTTGTTTTTAGATAAATATATATGAAATGCTAAGGATAAGAGTTTTATTGTAGACTAGCTGGTCTCGCGAATCCGTTCGCGTGACCTTAAGCCTCAAAAGTAGGGGTACTATATGGTTGACATATTTGTGTATCTTTGTGTCTGTTTTGGCATTGCAGTTACGTATGCATATTTATTGTGTTCGGTAAAATAAAAAAAAAAACATTTAGCTGCTTTATAATGAAGTTGGAAAGCAGAATTCTAAGCCATAATATATTATCTGTGGGGATATTGCGCGTAATTAAACTTCCAAGGGTATGTGTTTAGTGAACGAAGTCGCCTCGATTCAAAATAGATTTTGAAACAATGCACAGACTAAACACAGAAGTCGATCTGTCTGTCTGTTTAATATATATTAACTGTTCACAGGCGTTGTGCGTTTGGTAACGGATTTAGATGACATTGGACTGTTACGACTCGATTTGATAGAGGCGATCAATTTTTATTGTTACTTATAAAACTAACCGCGTCAAATTAATTTATTGCCACTGTTATTATATAAAGAAGCAAGAAATTTAGATTATATAATCATTTGTCGTTTGTTAATTTAAAAAAAAAAATAGTGAAATTTTGATTACTAGTTTATTTAAGACTAAAAATGTCGCCGAAAAAACATAAAGAAGACGAAGAATATCCTAAATCATCTGGACCGAGGATATCTTTCAGTGATTTAGAGAAATCTATGATAACGTTTACCGGATAAAACTATAAAAAATATATATATATTACAACTTTCTCTATGTCGTTTTGCAATCATTTTTTATGTTATATATGTTATATTAATTTTATGACCATCTGCGGCAAAATGTTATAAGAATTACAAATAACTTATATAACTTATTTATATATACATATTTACATTATTCACGATAAACATTCTAGTTGAGTGCAATGGCATAAAGACAGTTGTGTATCGCCTAGTCTTAAGCACAAGTACCCGTCTAATGGTAAGTAAAGCCAGTAAATTTCCCACTGCTAGGCTAAGGCCTCCTCCCCCTTTGAGGAGAAGGTTAGGAGCATATTCCATCACGCTGCTCCAATGCGAATGAAATTAGAGACATGCAGGTTTCCTCACGACGTTTTCATTCACCGCCGAGCTCGAGATGAATTATAAACACAAATTAAGATCATGATATATCAGTAGTGCTTGCATGTTCGTTTTAAGCACTGGGCCATCTCGGCTCAATACTGCAAACGGTGTTTCCAGAGACATTGGTGCCTCAACCATGGTCCAAGACTTGACTATCATGAATGAGATGGTTTAAGTCGGACCTGTGTTGTTCGATTTTGATGAATATTTAGAAAGTTTGCTATCTATTTTGTATTAAGTATTATTAATTATGATATTGTAATTAATTTTTTAATTACAATATCATAATTAAATTATTAATTTTGCTATATAGCTTAAATATTGCTGTACTCAATACACCGTTGTATTGAGTACAGCAATGAGCGTGAGTCCAATAATAAAATACGTATTGTATGCATAAAACATAAACATTTTAAAGTCTATGTGAAATTGTATTTTTATATAAAATTACAGTTTTACATTATAACGAATCTAACTAACGTAATATAATATATTTTTTTATGTTTTCATGCGAGATTCAATGCAGCCAACATAAAGGACGTATATAATTGGTGAGTTTTGAAAGAAATATTTCCGAATGGAAACGTAAAATTAAGCCTTTTTATAAAACAGCGTATGATGTACTCATTCTTTCTCTTATTTATACGTTAAGATTTCAAAAGAAAAATGGGTTTTCTGCTGTGTTAATAAAGTGTGATATGTTTTTTTTTTTATTTTTCCTTTTAATTAAGATACAAAATATAAGTACATGTTTAAAAAATAGTTGGATATTGACAGTGTTACAAAATTACAACAATATTTATGAAATTAGTTTTCAATAAATACTTTCTGTGGATCGTATTTTTTTTTAAACTCCATTTGCCTTTGTTACCTTTCATATACCATGTGAAACAAAATCTATATTTTAATAAAATTAATTTAATAAAATGTAGGTACATTAGCTAAGTAGCGAGCGACTTTGGATGCATGCATTCAATAAATAAAGTTCGAATGTCAGTTTATTAATTATAACTTTTACATTCAACCGTTCGAAACAGTTGTGTCTCAATCTTGTTTTATTTATGTGGTGGTAGGAATTTTCATCCTGCCTTGTCACAATCGGAATTAAAGTCGGAACATATTTTTTTAGTCCTAAATGTTAACGTAGAACCCTGTAATGTCTTGTCTTCTCTTTGTCTGTCCCAGAATACATACAAAAGCAATTTTGGTAATATCTTAAACGGGAGAAGTTCCTTCTTGGAGTCAATTATTATAACATTAAATTTGTTAATATGTAAAAAGAAATAATTTGAATACAAAAAATAAAATAGGAAGTTATGCAATCTTTTTGGTAAATAGTTGGTCTTGGAATTTAATGTAAATAATTAAATACATATACGATACCTACCGATTTCATAGTTCATCTGAGATCTTGCAAGAGGCGGATAGTATAATTTACTGTACACCTATATATTAGATACTAGCTGTGCCCGCAACTTCGAGCGCGTTGTTTGAATATTGTGGCGCGATTTTATTTTGATTCTATATATAATTCTAAAATAAAAGTAGTCTAAGTTACTCCTTATTACAACTGCTATCTGCCAGTGAAAGTCCCGTCGAAATCGGTTCAGCCGTTCCAGAGCCATTAGCCGGAACAAACAGACGGACAGACAGACAGACAAAAATAGTAAAAATGTTATTTTTGTATATGTACCGTGTATATATACAAAATTCATTTAGTAAAAATGGGATATTTTAATATTACAAACAGACACTCCAATTTTATTATATGTATAGATGTAGGAAAGAAAACCGAAAGTAAATTAATAAACAAAAAAGCGTGCTTTGCACTAGTCGCATAATATCGGACATCTCACGTTGTAATAAGCAATATTAAAATTATATACTCTCCATAGTGTGTTGTTCCCATCTAAGGGCTAATTCTATCAACGCACGCGCGCTTCCCCGGTTTACTGTTACACACTTCCGTCCCTTTTCACGAAATCACGCCCACGGATTGCAGGAAAGCCGGAGGAAAGGTGTTACACATCAATAATTACCTACTTTCTAGTTCTATATAAAATTTTACTAAAGTTGCCGTTTTCTTTTGTTTTAATAGTTTCGTCCTTGCCATATTGACATGAACACCGATGAATTTATTACTTTGACAATTAAATATTTCCTATAGATTATTGTCAAGATGTATATTATTAGATACTTTAATCTGCGTCATTCGTTTTGCACCACTCGACTCTTAGAGATTAGATAATAATAACACGGCCTAGTATATTACTTAATATATATTTAAAAGTAAATAACCTATTAAAACAATTATTAAGCTTTCGTTAGTGTTTTTTTTTAGCTCCACAGATATGTTGTCCGCGCTTTTGCGTCTTATCTTTAATTTGTATTTGTTTTTTTTTTATTTGCTTGCATGTTTTTATTACCAGACAGCATAATTTTTAACCTTATTTCGTAGTTGTTGCCATATAGATGTCTGTTTAGACCTACTAAATGTTAAACAATAAAATTATATTCTCAAAATCAATTGTTATATGCATGTTGTCTTTGACTTTAATTTTGATTTTTGAACCAATAAACAAACTATTAAGTTCAAATAATTGATATAATTGTAATTTATACTCTGTGGTAAAATATTATACAAACTATATCTTGTTTATCTTTACATGTAACACTTCAACGAATTATCGGGTGAAATAATGAAAATAATCTTGTAATAATGTTCAGTGTCATTTGCGTCAATTTTAAGAAAGAAAAAAAATAAGTATTACAATGATCGATAATAATAGTAATCCTGGATCAGTTGATAACTTTATTCAGTGTTCTGACGCATTTGATCGGTTTTGACGCACTTCTTCGACTTTGATAACTTGATAAGCATTTCAGTAGTGCCGCATTGTCGTTACACTTAAAATTAGTGACTTGTTTAGATATGAGATAACTGTTCAAACGTATTCGTATTATCTTTATGAGGTGTTGGTGATGTTTCGATATTTGTTTAAGCTCTCTTGTGGACGTGAGAGGTTACCGGATTGCAGCAAAATTTATTTCGAAATATGATTTAAAAATAGAACGAAACGAATTCTGCTTAATTAAGTTTACTTTTTCGAAACATTAAAAATTACTTTTATAATCTATTTTAGTAGTTTATTTAAAAATATATGAAAGTCGACGTATCTACAGTGTATTTATTATAAAAAAATATTTAATGTCCTCTATGAATGAATAGGTTAGATAAAATTATAAAATTTTAAATATATTATTAAACGAGATATTCGTTAATAATAATTCAAAGCATTATAAATTATAAATGTTGCATTACTTTAATTTATAAATAGAGTAAGTACTTTTCGAAACGATGGAAATATTATTATAGTAGATATATTTTGATACTGAAAACAACATATTTATAATATATTTTATACAAAATGATTTAACAAGTTAACTATGAATTAAAAAATGCAAATTCACGTTTTTGGACGAACGTGTTATTGTATTTGATTATTATTACTTTTTTCATTAAACTTGTTATTAAGAGGTTATATGATAGCATTTTGTTGCTATTTATAATTTAATAAATTATAAGTATCCTTATGCAATATTTTTGCATTTCAATATTTGATGCAATAAGTATTTTTTTTATAATTCCATTGACAAATCTAAACGTTGTATCGTTCCCACGATACACAATCGACCAACTGCAACTATGGCATAGTATGTAATTGCTCCGTAATGGACAATTTATTTTTTACGTTATTAGGTACAGTTTATGAGGACAAAACATAATCAGTTACTTTTGGACTCGTGATTTGATACAGACTGTTACTTTTACTTATTACTTTAACACGATTATTATTGTTATTTAACAATGTTTATGTTAAACGAAACGTATTGTTTTTGCTTTGAAAATTACATAAATAACGGAATGAATTAATGTTGGAGCTCATTTTTATATAAATATATCTCGATCGATATCGCCGTCGAGTTGAATGCTACTTACCTACATAGTAACCTTGTTCTGTTGTTTTCTTTCGCGGAATACGTTAATATTATTCCATCGTAAGTGTGGAATACACTTTCATCCGTCTGTCATTACACTCATTTGTTTTACAGTCGATCTGAAAGCTGATCAACACAGTTCTGACTCAGCCTTTAATCAACGATAGCAACTATTCGTATTGTGTTGATTGTAGAACATTTCTGATTAATAAGAAAACGAAATTAAGGAATTTGTTGGAAGAATTATATAGTGTTTAGGATTTTCTCAATAGAATAGACTAGAGTTTAAATAAATACAATATTCATTTTTTTAGCTAAAGTTACCGATTACTAGAGTTGTATGTACTCTATTTATGTTTAACATAAAAACTTTGACATATCATCAGTTCTAAGTTTGATAATATGTTTGTTTGTATGCATGTATACGCAATTACGTAGCATCACACAGTTTTTTTTAAAGAATATTTACAATGCCCCAAATTAATTAAGAAATTACTAATATACCTATTTACCCCTGCTTTTAAGCTTAACACTTATTTTAGGAGTGGGTACGACAATAGCGACTTTTACATCGCCAGGCGGCCCGTAAACTATCAAATCGTAATTAGATAATTATTATATTATTTATAATAGTTTATAATATTTACTTATTGTCTATGAAAAAATGTTTAATTTAAACTCATTAATGTAACAGTCACTAACCGAATCATTAGGAAAGATTAAGTTCATTGTCAATATTACAATGATGTTTAAATGGTATTAGTATCGTAATTATTCGTATTGTAATTCGTAATAGGTACGAGTAGTAATCTATGTTGTTAGTAGGTATTGCGTTAAAAGGACTATATCTATATCTATTCTACGGACAATATTTTAGAAAAGAATTAATATTTAAATTAACTTTATAGCCATGAATCTTGAGCCTTGTTTACAGATTGGACACCTAGAGCGAATTAACTTGAATACCTATAAACTAGTACATGTACTTACTTGATGAGTTTCATTCGCTTTCTCATCAATTTATTTATATAAGAACTTAATAAATCCATTGAGAAAAGTGTATTGTGAAATAAAATAAATCGCTTTCAAGTAAAATGTGCTAAGATTTTATTACTATGTACCATCTACTTTATATAAATTATTGTATTTGTCGATGGTTGAAGTTGAAAGCAACCTCAGCGGCCCGGCGACGGTGACGTCATCACAGGCGCGCGCATCTGATCGATCCTACTCGCACTTTCTATCGCTGTAGCGCTGATACGTAAAAGCTAACCAAAACCCTCCAACACTTGAAGCGCTGTAAAGAAAATTTTCGACAAAAGCGGTATTTTCAAATTAGAGGAAATCGATATTTTAATTTCGACTGTATCCTTAACGCCATTAGGTACAAAATCATTTGTTTTCCTCATGAGTAGCGCTATTTCAAACGATTACGCTTACGAATTACAAACGATGTATAATTTACTAGAGTGATGTAATTAATGAACTTGCGGTGGATTTGAGTGAAAAATAAATATGACTATACTACTAAGTATAATGGTTACATAAATATATTAGGTACTTAGTTATTAAAATAGAATATTATATATTAAATATCAAAACTACGTCTAGTTTTAAGCATAAATTATACAAAAAATGGCGGATTTGAAATAAATAACAGACAAATATTTAGATTTATTGAGCTGTGTTACAGTCTTTACAGTGTAAGAGACTCTTGAATTCACAAATAAATTTTTATTTAGCAATAAAATTATACATTTACGTTTTCAAAATATCGATATAATTTTATAAATTATTAATGTAATGTTTAAATGAAGGATTCATGTATATATATTTAAAATGCAGCATTTTCGCTGTCAGAACTCATGTTACGACAAAATGTTTTCGCGCTTTATGAAAATTCAATATGGCGGACAAGACGACGAACCTTCTGTGTTAATTAGGTTAGAAAAAATTATGAATATTTTATATATATACTTACAATTGTAATGTAATGCATAGCATTTTTTATATCATAATTATTAATTTGTTGAAATACTAAACTGGACAGAATTAAGTTATATTTTTTCTTTCTCTTATGTGTTTTCATTTAATTCTATTTTGTTGACGAATTTACCTATTTGATATTTAAATAGTTTCCATCTTGCGACTAGCGGAAACTTAAAATGAATTCAGGCCGGGATTCGTATTAGTTATTTTGATGATAAGTATTAATGGATATTTTATTCTAAATACAATATAAAAAAGAGGATTTGACGATTCATGAAGTAAATATTTGTTTCAACAGATTTTTTTAAATGATATGAAACCTTTTTAGTTTTTAAATGACTGTTGGCGTTTTTCATTTTGACACTTTTGTGAAATTGTAAAGATTTTATCGTACTATTAGAACGTTTTAACAAATTAATCTAAGTATTTTTTTTTACCTACGTACGAAAGAAATTTGACTGCCCGTTTAAAAATTACGAATATTTAATTATACTTTGAAATGTCGGTTAATATTCTTTACAAGATCAAGATCCCACATACTTCCCACTTCCACGTGGGGGAAACGCGTAACGCGTGTTTCCAGCGGGAAAAAAAAAGGTACTTCAATAGTAAAAGACAGAAGTGTCTAAAAGTTAGCGTGTTGTTGCAACTCCAGCTTTCTATTTAAATAAAGTAATATGAATTTGTACACATTTGTAAAAGCGTTATTAAAATGTTGAATATCTACAACGCAGTAACAATAAACTTTGAATATAATAACGGTCACACTTCCCCTTAGTCACCCATTGACCTGGATACCAAACAATTCAGTTACAACAAAACGCTAACTTTTTCTTTTTTTTATATGTATTTGTCACCCCTTACAAATCTTAACCGTGTTAAAGTGCCTACGATTAATTTATATTACAGTTAAGCAAATAAAATTTTAATAAACAAACAATATGTAACAAAAAATAAATTATTTAAAAACGTATGGTTTTAAATAAAGAAGTTCTCATCAAAGGATGAATATGCGTGCGTCTCATTCAGAATCGTCAATAATATATATGTAATGTAAACAATGTTTCAACCACTCAGTATGTATATTAAAAATAGTTTTAAAAACTAATAAAACAGGCGAAGGAATAAAATTTACTTACATCAGAAGATGGTACGTAGGCAAACTAATATTTTAATTTTAATTTTTTATCCTGGCAATATTTTTCGGGATACTAAGAAAAAAAAATTGTATTGTCATTGGTCAATTAAACGAATGTGTGTGTAAATCACATACATGCATACATTTTAAAGCGTTTTAACGAAGCGGTTATTATTATAAATATATAAGTACCTATTTAAAAAAAATGTTGAACCAAAACGATAAGTATTTTATAATCGCACATATAAACGGTCTTCATAATGGTATATTCTATTTCAATGGCAGGAGGAGCTGAGATAATCAAACCTTAATTTTGAGCATTACGATTTTTCTAAATAATGGCTCTTCTACAGACTTTTCTTTATTAATATATACATTTGTATTTATAATACAACACTATTCAACTTAACATTTCATAGCCACTTAAATAATACGTCCAAAGTTCCGATAACAACTTCGCCAACATTCGAAACGTAATTTTTTCAAGAATCTTATAATAATTATCGTAAAGATTATTCAAGACCTGGAATTATACCACGTTATTTCAATGTCAAAGCTGCTTGTCTTAACTCGAACTGTGATTGGAACAGGCTATAGTTAATAGCGTCGTCTGTTTGTAGTTTTGTTGATAGGGGAATACGGTACAGTCCCAAGGTCCGAACTCCCGAAGTGATTAGGTAATTAACCGACAAGCGATGTCAAATCAGGCTTAATGAGAGTTAGCCAATGTAATTATAGGAACAAGGAACGATGTATTTGATCAATGCCAATGAATCACAGAATGTCTCATTGCTTTGAGATATCCGCTACTCCTAAAATATTTACATATGTACTTATTTACATGCGATATATAATATAAAGTGCTTAGATGTTTCACGTAAAATAATATTTTCTTATAAACATAGAAATTATTTTGGTTGATGTGAAATTAAAATGGCGATAAAGCACTCATTGTTGTTGTATATATGTTTATATATAGATACTTGTAAAAAAATAAATAATTATACTTATACAGTATAAAACCAGCCTTCCTAGGAGTAATTTGGAAATCTATAATATATTTAAAATGATACTAGCCGTCCCGTTTTCTGAAGTTTCGAACACGAGATAAATTATTATAAGCAATTAATATGGCTTGATACACCAACCTTCAATGAAATTCTAACGTATTCGCCCATCTTGTATCTTGTTATATAACGAATCTTTTTTTTAATCTCTTTCTTGATGTCTTCGCTGTCGTACAAAATCGAAATTACGACACAATAGGGAAAATCGTGTACAATGCTTCCCACCATTATAAAATTGTTTCGCAAGTCTTTTTAATATTTGCTTACAAATTTCAGAAGTATTTGTTAATACAATTTTGTACGCAGATTATGTCATTGATGGGAAGATTGCTGCTTGGCTGGTTCGTATTTTGCCCAGAGGATCGGATCGGAATCGCGATCCAACGAAGAAATTCTGCTAGCATTCTTGCCACCGTTCCACGTCCGGTCATGATGTGTACAGTAACTATTTTGAATTTTTATTTGAATACAATTAAGGCCTTAATGTATTTTTTTTATATAAATAAAAGTAACAATTGATGTTTATTGAGGGAATGTTAATTGTATTAACAATATATATATATTTTTTTAATCTATTTTTTTTTTGGGACTTTTTAGCGACAAAGCTAAATGTCACTCCCATCGTTCCCATAGTAACAATTCCATCACCAACAACAATAAGAAAAAACTATTAATCACAACTTATTTTAACTTAAGCTGGTAAATCATTTTTGCTATATCTGAGCCGGGTATAGACAGTGCGCTTTGAAAAACGCCAACTTCCCATAAATTTACATTAAAACAACAATATATTATTCAGTTATTCTTTAACGTTTCTGAAGAATTCTGTAGAATCTGTTAATGTTATAACATTATAAATTTATGTTATTACCTTTACAATAACGTTTAGTCTTAGACACCTAAAAATATACAAGGAACACAAAATTTTAAACCGCTTTGAAAAGTTTTTATTATTGCTCGTTTTAAAATTTTAAGATTGCAATAAATTTATTACACAACATATAACCTTACTTGAAATATTTATATGTTAAACTATCAATAAAACAAAACGCCTTATAAGAGTATTGAAAAAAGATAGTATAAAGCCCAGAACCAGTATGGAACGCCCTTATCATAAAGCCCTTACTTTGTGAAATGTTATCAGATCATCGCCAGCTCCTCAGCCGCGCTCTTTAATTTTAAGAGCTTGTAGTAGCGAGATAAACTCTACGAAGCAAGAAAGACCTTCGGTAAAATAGTTTTTGTTTTAATTCTTTTTTGCACGATGCTTTTAACAAGTTTCTTTTTACTTATAAAGAACACTTTCCTAAGATTCTGATTTAGGTAACTTAACGGAACTTTATACGTACGACAGTAGACGTCAGAGTCGGATTTAAAGGTCTGGAGGGCCTGGGACCAACAGAGGAATGGAGACCCTAGTAATTATGTTATGAATTAATTCGAATATTTTAATTTCAATCAGTAAGCTATAATATATTTACGTTTAAAACAGTAATTAGTAACATTATTATAATTTGATTATATCTAGATTTGTTAACTCGTCGGAATTTCTGTTGTGGGGCCCCCTCTCATGTGGAGGCCTCAAGGCAGTTGCCCCGGTTGCCCTCCCCTAAATCCGGCCGCTAGACGTACCTATATAGTTTATAAAAATATTTTGATGTTATTAGTTGAAATATTGATGTAGGAAAATTACTGAAATTTTATTTCTTGATTCAAAACAACTACAGCACGTGTTTAACGTCGAAATAACAATAAAGACTTCGTTTATTTTGAACATAAACATTTCCGTAAGTAAATAAATATTAACTTCATAAAAAAATAATAAAATAGAATAAGTGTATATAAATTCACAAGGTTATCGACCTCGTTCAGCTAAAGCTTGTAAAGATCAAAGTGGTGACGTTCTCAGCGTGATTATCGTTGAACAATTTAATCGGTAATAAAACTGTTGTAGACATACCCTAATCTCACAAGTACGTCCGGGGTACACGGCCCACACAGAGCACATAATGCCTGTACTACACTTTCGTGCCCTCTAATACACGACGGAAAAAGATAATTAAAAAAACGGAAATGTATATTTTTACAGAAACTTTTAAATAAATAACATACTAGCTTTTTCAGAAAACAAAACTCTAACCGTATAACTGACCACTGGTCATCATAATCAGCCTGTATCAGTCCACCGCTGGACATAGGCCTCCCCCAAGGACCACTTGTCATAAGATATCTAATTTAATACATTTGTAATAGTGTGATCGTACAACTCCTGTACAATAACCTATGACTTCACTTTTTTTTATTTTTATACGTAGACGGACGGGAAAATGCGTCACCTGATGTTAAGCAGTCACCACCTTCTACAGTCATCGATGCTGTTAAAAATATTAATCATTCAGTGCATTACACCAAGCTCGTACGTGATACAAGCAAGCTTATGCTTGTAGCTACACTGGCTCACCTTTAAAACCGGAATATAACAATAATAAGTATTGCTGTGTGGCGGTAGAATATCTTAATGGGTGGTACCTACCAGAGGTTTGCACTAAGCCCTAGCAAGTGATTAATTTAATCGATTATATCAAATATCTATCTATCGTCTTTAAACACAAAATACTGATCCATAACAAAAAGAGGAATCACGTAAAACTTCACTCTTTCCAAAGAATCGGGGCACATTGTTCTTTATGCCCTGGTTCAAGTTATAAAAGTTTCATTAAAATTGGAAAAACATTTTTAATCACTATTTAGGCTAGTTAAGGTCTTGTTTTAGTTCAAATATAGAATTATTTATATTGTATATTAATGTAAAAAAAGCTACTATACAATTCATGACTGCTAGTATAATTTCCTAATTGAGTCGCAATTACGATTATTTGAGCGAAAAACGAATCAAACACTGAAGACCGAGTCACCAATATGGGCAAGGTTAATATATATTAAGATTTTTTTAAAACAATTATATTGTATACAAAACTAATCATTATTTAAGAAGCATTAGTCAATTGTTACTGGAATGCTATGATAAGAATATTTTCTGTTTTAACATTTCAGTATTAGCGAATTATGTCGCTTTTATCTTTCCGCTTTTCGCTCATACTTTAAGCCCTAACCTTATTGTTTGACGTTCCTTTGATTTATAGCTGCAACCTCGCCTTTATTTCAGTTCTCTGAAAGTCATCACAATTCTTTACGATCGCCTCGATTTTGTTTGTATGTATCGTACGCGTGGGTTAATTTGGACGGTTACGAATCGAAGTATTATTATATTATGTAAGAGCAAATTCGCATGTTGAGTTTTGTCGTTATTGGAACGAAGTCCTTTACGCGGCCCACAGTATAGTGAACGAGCGGAAATCGTCACATAAAGAAAAGGCGTTATGCCGCGACCTTTTTCTCTCTTTCTCATTTTCTCTATCTCATTGTATTGTATGTATATGGTTTTAAAAATATTGCTTAAACTTGTTTATTGTTATTGTTTCAATTAACATTCAAAGATCTTTGGTTATCATTGAGATCTTGCCCACATTTAGGCCTTGGCCGTGAAGAGAACAAAATACTAGAAAGACTTATGTTGTTTTCTTTGGTTCGGTAAAGTGAACAACAACCACAACGGCTGTTTACCTTAATTGTTCTTGAATATTTATATTTAAAGCATGAAAACTCCACGCTTTTTATTATATATGTAAACATATATAGGTACTTAGATATTTAGGATTTAATAGATAGAACTAATTTTGTTTTTTGTCGCATGTAAATGTAATATACAATTCTAAATTAAATGAGCTAGTCAAAAGCTGTCATACTAAGATACATGTATGTAATTCAAAATTTTAAAATCGGGGTGTATTTTAGTGGATCGCTTAATAGCCTAAACTTGAGAATCAATAAAAAATTTAATGTACCATATTGCGGCAATCATGGAAATCTATTAAACCCACATTAAAACGTTACGATACCTCTTAGATTACTGATATTATAGCTATACGTATTTTTATTTTCATAAAAAAGTAACGGCTAATGCCCACTGCTGGTCTAAGGCTCTCCGCTTGACGACAAGATTATACCACCAGAGAATGAGATAAATTGTACGCTCAAACGAAACACTTGTTCAGTCAATCATCGATCAAGACTTACAAAGTTTAATATTTCTTATAACTAAATGACAGTTCTGTACAAAGATCAATATTTCGTATCGCTGTATTCCGGCTCACAGAGTGAGTAAGCCGGTTACAGATACGGGACAAAACATGTAGATATAGCTTTATAATTGCTCGGCAGCATTCTAAATAATAGCAAAAAAGTATTTAATAAAAGATGTAACCTGTAGCAATACAATACATGAATAAAAATTATATACCTTACAATTATTAATGGATTTCATTTCGGACATTTAGATATATATTATATTTAGGTACTTCTGTATCAATAAAAGTTTTCCTACCCCTTTTAACTCCTATAATTGTGAAAGAGAGAGCGTTATTTAAAATCTCTCAAATTAAATTTAGAATTTATGCAGAATACAATGTTCCATCTGAATACTTCGGATATATTAATTACCACACGTGTGTGCACTACACACACAAAACCGCATTAGCTCAAAGTTATGAAAAAGGTCTAAAACTTATGGTTTATATCTATTATATATATATTAGGTTGCTATTTAGTGGAGGTTTTGGTCCTGCAGTGGAAAATACACGCTTTGCTTTTTCGTGTAACTCATTACAGATTTACGAGACACAGAGCTTTTATACTTTTATCGCGCCCAAAGACAAAAATTATGTACATATACTTCTAGGTTATGGAAAATGTTTAAGCAGCATACTCTGTGGTCACTGCGCTGGCGTGCTTTATCTATACAATCGGATGTCAATGTCAAGAATATCTTTATCAGTTTGGGAGATCGATGAAAGTTTTTCCTAAAATAAGTTATGTTGCTAAGCTAATACTTGTCTAAAATTAGATTTGGATGGATATATTCATGTTAAAGTTTGCTTTTTTGAAGATAATTCGATCTTCATTCTCGAAATATAGGTTTAAGTATGAATTA
The DNA here is from genome assembly GCF_905147765.1 of Vanessa atalanta. NCBI lineage: Eukaryota > Metazoa > Arthropoda > Insecta > Lepidoptera > Nymphalidae > Vanessa > Vanessa atalanta. Next base: position 5,852,544 of record NC_061895.1, read on the forward strand.
CATGGAAATAAAACACATCCAAATTTTAAATCTATCACAATAAAAGACATAACGTTTTCATTAATTTTCAAAAATCTACTAAAAAATATATATATATAAAACTTTAAACATAAGATGCAGCGCGTTTTGAGGAAAGATTTAGTATTTATTTATTCTACTTGGTGGTAGAACTTTGTGCAAGCCCGTCTGGGTCGGTACCACCCACTCATCGGATATTCTACCGCCAAACAGCAGTACTCAGTGAAGGGTGAGTAAGTCAGAGTAACTACAGGTACAAGGGACGTAACATCTTGGTTTTCAAGGTTGGTGGCGCATTGGTGATGTAAGGAATGATTAATATTTCTTACAACACCATTCTACGGTTAGTCTACGGGCGGTGATGACCGCTTACCATCAGGTGGCCCATTTGCTCGTCCGCCTACCGTTATCATAAAAAAAAAACATGGCGAACAACCTCTGTCGATGGTTTGCTTGTCTTACATAACATGGTAGTTGGTTGACTTATTATACTTGAACAGAAGTCCATTTAGGTATGTGTTTTAGTAGTTAAAGGTTTACAGTAAAGTGAACTGGCAGAAATCGTCACGTAAGGAAAAAACGTGAAGATTTCGTGTCGTTCTCTTATACAGTTTCATATAATACTATTTTAATTTATTTTTAGTCATTGTTTACTCCCCCGGGATTCCAATATCATGTTTTTCATTTAATTATTCTCGAACGTTTTAATTCATTTAAATTCGCCTGTTATTTAATACATATATCGAAATTCATTTCAACCGTTCCACGACTGACGACACCTCTGCTTTTTTATACACATTTTTTGTCACTCGCAACTAGATGGCGCTGCAGCACATCTTTACCGTTCAACCGATCGCCGAGACCGATGCATATAAAAAGCGAGTATCTAGTTATAGTCGAGGTTATAGAATAAAAATTGAAATACAAAGGTAAAAAAAAAAAACAAATTACACCAAACAAGCTTATTTTAAGTTAAATATAAAAGTGTTTATTTAAAAAATGAAACTCGAAAGGCTTATATCGAAATATCCAAAATCCGATTTAAGCTGTACATCAGATTGAATAAATCACGTTAATAAAAATATTTTTCAATACGTCCAGTTTACGTCAAGTGTGAAATTACCAAGGATAGACATTGAAATTGATGAACGGGACTGACCTAGATATCATATTGGGTTGCGAGTGACCGAGATGGATGAGTGCATTACTGCATTATGATAAACCAATTTTAATAGGTCGTTTTTGGTCATGAATACATTTAAATATTATAATACGTATACAAACAATACTATTGCGGTTCTTGGTCGTTCTCCTTGATAAATTTCCAGTTTGAAATTAGTAGTTTTACCTTTAATTAACTGTAATTTTACGATTCAAAGTGCATCGAGATCGTGCGTTTGTCATTGTTTGTGGTATTAGATTTGGACGAAGATGTCAAGCTGGGAGTTGCAAATTTCCAATTCTAAATATTTCAGTGATAATGCATTTAAGGATACTTAAATGAACTTGTTATTGATTAGTTTGAGTATTCGAGTAATTGATAAAACAAGGATAAAGCACGTCATGGTTTGAGTTACCAAGATCATAAATATCATTTTATTTTCTTCCGTAGATACCGTCTCATGAGCCGTGATTCTGACGTCGGTGTTAATTGGTAATCATTCACGATTGCGATCCTGATAAAATCTATGTCTACAAATACCTGGTTGGATATAAGATCAAGTCTGACTGTAATTTAGTATTAAAGATGACTTTTTTAACAGCAATAAAGTCGTAATTAACAATATTTTGTGAACATTTTTGGCATTATGTTAAATTTTTATATACAATGATATTTCTTACCTTGTCGGTTTCGTCAGACCAGCGTATAATGCTGTATCTCTGGTACCCCTCCGATGCGTCGCCGCTGCCGCCGGCGCATCACACAAACCAACCTCACAGAAACACACCCCACGGTCCAACTCTTAATTATTTCAATTCCTAAGACACCTACGCTTAATGGCAGTGTTAACTATACAGCAAAACACATTTTGATAAATAAATTTAAGGCAAGTCCATTACAAATAAAGCACCCAAATGTCCTCCTAGGAAGTCCGATAGACTGTTAGGCGAATTAGGAATACGATTGGCTGGTTCTTGTCCGTCCCTGTTGCGCTATTACCTATATTCGAGATGTTCATGTGTTTTAATACGCGGCGAAGCACGCGCTCTGCACTCGCTCTGATCCATATAAGGCGTTTAAATGGTTAGGTTTGATCGTCGGTCACTTCTACATGAACCGCGGCGTGTTAATCTGAAACAATAGAAGATAATCTTTTATATAAAAGGCTTCAAAGTCTTGTGTGCTAGTAAGATTTTAAGATACAACTATTGGATATATTCTAAAGTGGAAATTTCGATTTAGATATGGTCAAGTAAATGGAAATTATCAATTGCGCTTTTTCGTTTTATATCTAAAGGGTTGTAAATGTCACTTTATGATAAGAGGTCGCCTCCTGTATTGTCAGAAATTATGACCTGAACGATTTTGATCATGTCGACCATTTTCGATGGAGACTCACAAACTGCCCAAGAGATATTGCGCACAAGGGTATACTTTATGTTCTCAGTATTCTCACAGACAGGTGGACAACGAAGTGATCTTATAAGGGTTCCTTGTTTCCCTTAGTGGTTAACCCTAAAAATTACCAGAATTTTCTAAGCGTTAGTAGGTTCAGGATTTATGGATTTAATAAGAATGCAGCTGAAAGTACACAGAAGATTATTTGATATTGTTATTCATTGGATGGAAACAACCGAATAATTTACTTGTAATAGCAAGACTGTTGTTGTTCCATGGTCTTCATAATTTTTTATGGGAATTTAATGGAATGGCTAAACTATACGAGGATTTCTGGTAAATTATGTTTGTTTTTATAATATCTATGAGAATAAGGGTTGAGATTGCCAAGTGGTTAGAATGCGTGCATCTTAACAGATGAATGTAGCAGAGTGGTGGAGTAGGCTCCTAACCTTCTCCTAATAAGTGAGAGGACATATACAGGCTGTTGCCATAGCAGCCTAAAGGGTTGTTATATTAAATATTATTATTTACAGTAAGCTTATGCTAAACTATATAGGGTAAAAGGTTTCAATAGTAATTTGTATTTTATTTTATTGCAGTCCACTTTTTAGTATATAATGAATTTTCGTGGTAATTTCACTAACATTACTATGAATCAATAAGTCAATAAATAATTCATTCAAATAGGCTTCTAGAAGCACCTTAGAAATTAATTTGAATTTTACTTCGCGATATAAATTATATCGAAAGTAATTCAGTTGGTACTATATTGCGAGGGCTATATTACACAGGTGTGTTTATTTTGTATAGCTAGTTATCGCCCGCAGCTTCGCTAGAACACGGCATGAAAATATAATTATATAATATTGAATTTGCGAGCTATTTATTCTCGATGTCGGTCTTCGTTAAAGATCCACTTGATAACTATACTAAGCCATTCCTGTGGCTCTATTACGTTTATAGCATAGCAACTGTTGTTATCAAATATTTGTTGCATTCAATAAATCAGTATTATGCTATCGCATAGGTCCAGGTTACTGATTTATAAATTTATTTATTTGATTTGATATCAATCAACAGTTGCTATGCTATAACTGTAATAGCACCTCTGATGCTGACTGACCGTATCACTCACACTAATGTACAAGTATGTCAAAAATGTATTTTAATTTTTTTTTTTCTAAAAATCGAACGTGTTCGAGGAATATCACAAGCAATGCAACACAGGGTTTTTGGCAGTGAGGCAACGCAAATACACGAGTTCTATTAATGAAGTGAACGACCTGGAAGGAAGAGAGATTTAAATAAATAAATATTGGACAACATCACATACATTACTCTGACCCCAATGTAAGTAGCTAAAGCACTTGTGTTATAGAACATCAGAAGTAACGACAGTACCACAAACATTCACACCCAAGACTACGTAGAAAACTAATGAACTTTTTCTACAGCGACTAGGCCGGAAATCGAACCCGGGACCTCGGAGTGGCGAACCCATGAAAACCGGTGTACACACTATTCGACCATGGAGGTCGTCAATATTTCGTTTGTGTGTATAAGTTAGTGTTTGACCCATCTGGTCGTACATATTTCCTTAGGTATACATAGAATTCATGATGACTAAATCCTTTATAGAATTCAGTCTTATCTACACTACGTGATTTTTGTGAGGCGGTTGTGTGTTATGTGTCATTTTTCCACTCATCGTGGCGTCAAAGCGAAAAGATACCGGAGTCTAGTTGGAATACAAAACGGTATAGTCGAGCAAAGTCTAAGACGAAATCCTTATACGCTATACAGGTAAACCTTGTTTATTGAATGTCGGAGGTTCGGAAAGTATCGGGAAAAATCTGCGTAAAAAACTTACTATATTTTTACATTTCGTAGAGCCGAGCAAGATTTTTGTTTCATTTCGAACATGTTAATTAATATTATCAAGTAATTTGTTTTCATGGGTACGCCACACCCGGGACGGGTTCGATTCCCGGCCGAGTCGATGTAGAAAAAGTTCATTAGTTTTCTATGTTGTCTTGGGTCTGAGTGTTTGTGGTACCGTCGTTACTTCTGATGTTCCATAACACAAGTGCTTTAGCTACTTACATTGGGATCAGAGTAATGTATGTGATGTTGTCCAATATTTATTTATTTATTTATATTTATAAAAAAAAAGTCGTTACCGTTTACGTTTATAAGATTAAAATATTTTCAATTCAAGTATATTCATCGCAAATTCACTTTTGAATCGTTATGTTACAGTGTTGAATTAAATGTGAATCTACCCCCGATTCGAAAAGTAGATACCACCGAGAAGACACGGCAAGAAACTCAATAGTTGTTCTCTTCCACCATTTGAATTACTGAGTATCTTAGTAAAGAACAATTAAATGTATGTATATCCTGCTTCGAACTTAACAAATACTAAGTCTATACTTTTTTTATATTTAATATAATCTTGTATTGAATCTATGTATACTAGTAAATATCAGTCTACAAACGCGTTTTAAATTTTTATTACTTTAAATAAATAACAGTGATTTTAAGGCATTTTGGTATAAAAACCCTATTATAATACCTGTAGAATCATTCATTTATTTATTATTAAGTACCTGTCTAATAAGAAACAAACCAAACTATTGTTACGAGACTAGCCCTAGCCTCCAATACGGTGCTACGTCATAGGATATCATAATTAATAATATCATTAATAATGTCACATTATTATTATTATTACATATTATTACAATTATTATTGTAATTAATTGATCAATAATTTGTACAACTTTAGTTGATATTATTTTATAACATTTAATACTGGCATGTAACACTATTTCTTATTTTAAAAGTGATTGAGCTGTCATAAGGAAAACAATTGGATGATTGGGGCATTGTAAAAAATATAGAGAGAGATTGAAACATCATGGTACAACATAATTTTATTTTGCCATCCCGAATTACTGAAATTACACTATATTAAAGTTTTTGCCGACTGATAAGGACAACAGATGATAATTTTATATGTGCATTGTGCATGTGTGCGATCGTATGTAATTATCTATGTGTGATAAACAGCATTCAACGAGCGAAGCCGCGGGTTCAGATACTATTATATATATGTGTATGAAAATTGTGAGCCAAAAACGAGATTGCAACTTTGCTCATCAATCTTGCACGCACCACTTAACATCGCCGAGTTAGTATAATTAAGAAAATACTTAGCTTAATTTGGCTTATCGTATATTATGATAATATTTTTAGTACCTATATTAATTAATAAAAAATAATTAAAAGAATTTATCCTCTTTTAAATCGGATGTGCATCCAAAACTTTTTAAACGATACTGAACCTTTAATAAAATTTAACTTTAATAAAATTGAATATATACTGTGCATGTGCAATTTTATTTTATTAAACGATGGATGGATTGTGTGAAAGACGATATGGTTAGAAAGAATGTTACTTGTGAGATGACGTCCGACAGAGAAGTATGGAAGAAGAAGACATGCTGCGCCGACCCCAAGTAAAATTGGGATAAGGGCAGGAGGATGATGATATTTTATATAATAATAGATCTATTCCCTTCCGAACTTTCACGCGAAATTATTATTTTGCAATAAATATAATTTAATTTGTTTTGCGGACATTACTTTAAATCGTCTCACGCACACTAAGACTTGGTGGTAGGGCTTTGTGCAAGCCCGTCTGGGTAGGTAACACCCACTCATCAGATATTCTACCGCCAAACAGTAGTACTTAGTATTGTTGTTTTTCGGTTTGAAGGGTGAGTGAGCCAGTGCAACTACAGGTACAAGGGACGTAATATCTTAGTTCCCAAGGTTGGTGGCGCATTTTTGATGGTAAGGTATGGTTAATATTTCTTATAACGCCATTATCTATGGGCGGTGGTGACCACTTACCATCAGGTGACCCGCTTGCTAGTACGCCTACCGATATCATAAAAAAAAAATAAGACATAATTTAAGAACGAGCGTCATACGCTCATACTAATGTGCGCCGATATTAATTTGACGTGAAGGGCCTCGCCTTTATAAATGAATAGATCTATAGTGGTAATCCCGAATTAATATCATTTTAAAATTATTTTGCTATAAAACTTATATTTAAAAAAAAAAATGTATTCTAAATTTGAATTTCAAAATGAAGAAAACGTTATTGAGGGTAGGTGTAAATAATAACTCACTAACAAGTTAAGTTGATAAACGAGTAACTTTAAATAACAGCAAAACATTGTTGATATAACATTTGTCCTGCCTTACTTTAAGTAACTAAGTATATTACTTTAACTTTATTTACAGGTGCAGTTGAATAAGATTTTATAATGTACCTCCTCCTAGAGGTGAAATGGCGCAGTGTCGCTTTCTATACACGTCAGTTGTAACCAACTAACTGGAGTTCAATCCCGGGCTAGATCTTTTTTAATATTTTTTTATGTTACAAATTGGATTTTATATCTCATTTGAAAGTGTTATTACGTAAATACTAAATACAAATTTATATTTAAAAAAATGATAAGGCGTGGGAAATATAATATATTTTTATAGAAATAAAATTATTGAAAACCCAAAATAAAAATCACTCGAACAAATATACACTTCGTATAATTTTAACTAACTTTAAAAAAATATTCCCATTGTAAGTTATAAATTTTAACTTCTGACTGATAAACTTAACTAAAAGTTTACAGTGGTCAATTGACTCACAGTTCTAAATCACGCTATCAAAGTTTTTAAGTCATTTTACAACTTAACTAATATTTTGCATTGCTTTAGTGGGTGGTCCATTTCTACGCAGTAAGCCAGTACATCGAGGGGCTGGTCCGAGTCCTCGACGCCTTGTAACTGCCAACACTATCTCTTACTATATGTGTTCGTAACCATCCAAATTTAAAAAAAAAACCTGGCACTTGACCGTTTAGAGATGCTCTCAACACCACTGATGTAGAAACCATGATCACTTTTTTAATATATATATTTTTTCTGTTTTATTTTTCTAAATTAATTGTTACCCAAGCATTTGCATATTCTGCTTACGTAATTTGCATTTAAAAGTTTGATTTAATCTCGAGATTTAGTTATCATAGTTGACATTAAATTTTTAATTAATGAATATTATTCTTAAATTTAACGATTATAAAAAAAAAAAAAAACAATCTGTAATATAATTGTTTATTGGAAGTCATTGTAATACGGTCATTTAAATTACGACCTTATTTTATGAGCCGGAAGTTATTATTTCAAACGTCGCCGATGGATCGTAAAATGCTGATTATTTACACAATAATAATGAATACACATATCCAGTAAGTGAGTGAGTTATATTGGTCGTGGTGAGGCGCCAGGGATATAGACATTGCAAAAAAATCAATGATTTTTTTTTTTTTTGCTTGAAGTGTTCGAATGTAAGTGCAAATCCGAGCTTTTGTCTGGGACGAGGAAAAAAATGAGGAAAACAGCGTAATCCAAGATGGCAGTTTTAACTACGTTTTTTGCAAGTATCTCTTAAAGTGTGCATTGTGTGAAAAAAATTATAGCAACGTTGGTAGAAAATTAAATTATCCCGTTGATTTAAAACTGTTTTCTATCTCAGCTGTAGTTGTAGATCTTTTAAGGTGAGTCCCGTGAATAATTCAACTTGCTAGTTTCGTTATGCATTACGATAAAACAACGAAGAAAATGTTAATTATTCAGTTAATATTAAAATTAACTAAGATGTCCAAAAAACATGTTGATTACCAGGACTTCATATATTAGGTTTGATATAAAATAAATCATTTGATTTACGGTACCTGATAACATGACGTACTAAATAATACCATCGATACGACTACCCGTACCATTAATATTTTACTACGAATACTAATCAAATTCATCAATATAGATATAGAAACACGAATGTTTCTTTGTTTGTCTCACACGAGTTCGTTTACGCAGAAAATAAAAAAAAAAAAAAAAGTAACCAGATTCAGTTTCCGAGTCTGATTTAAAGGTCTTTTATTTAAAGGATTTTACAGTTGTTTTACTTGCATGAAAAAAAAAAAATTTAAATATATATATAAAAATGTTTACAAAAACTCCCTGTTTTTGGGGGGCTTGAACCCAGAATCTTGAGATTAGCGACCGACCAACGAAGCAGTCAAATCTCGTTATTATAGTTCCGCAGTAAACGTTAGACTATGAACGCCGAAAGGTCAAGCAAACTCGAATTACATTTGAATGAATTCGAGAAGATTTCGCTATAGAATGCACAGAGGTTTCTTGCATACTGAGGGAGTTTAATATATAATTCCTTATTCAAATCCTTGTTTGTTTCTATGATAAAAGATACAGCTTTAGACGATAATACCTGAACTAACAACTTAAATACGTTCAAACAATAAAATTAATAAATGTTAATAAAATTTAATAACAAAAATCCGATTTAAAATCTTAAATGGTTTTCACGTTTTAATTTTGAATGTTTTTTACGATTTTAAACGTTTCTTAAAATTATGATTGGTTTGTATTAAGCGATTGTAAATGTTTTGTTAGGGTTTTGATCGTTTTATATTTAAAAAAAACTTATGCTTTTTTCTAACATTGCTTATCCAAAGTCCGTTTGTTAATTTATTCGGGTAAAATTTTGCATACTGATGAGTCTATGGAGTTAAAATTTTGAAGCATGTTCGGTTATTTCCAGAGATAATAATGCATTTTTATGGTAAGCATGACCTGATTGGCCAGATGTAGGAATATTTCAGAGATAGCATAGACAAAAGAAATACATAAAAAAATATATTTTAAAAGTGATTTTAGTAAATTGTTATATGATTATTTTTAGTATTGTTTCTATTAAATGATTTGAAGTTAATTATTTAGTTGCAATAATCCATCACATTTATATATAGATATAGAAGTCAAGTTAAGATAAAGCGAGAAATAAAAATAAATATTCCGTCAACAACTTATTCCTCGGCGTGTCTGTCGAGTGACTTGATCTGACGTCACCGGGGCCACGCCTACGAGCCAAGCTACGATCAAACCTTTCTGTAATATTATAAAATCTAAGAAAATTTTCATGATCATTTTAAAATTGCTTTTGTACATACATATTCTATTGTGTGTAGTATTTGAACGATTATAAGAATGAATATTTTATTAAATAGCAGCGTAAGAAAATGTCGAGTAAATTACTTTGTGGTACGGCTACCAACCGCTCTTCAAATATTCTACCGCGAAACAGTAGTACTTGGTATTGTTGTACGGTTTGCAGTGTGAGTGAAGATTTGGTCCCAACCGTAATGGCGCATTGGCGATGTAGGAATTTTTAATATTTCTAACAGCGGCAATTTAGGGGCGTTGGTGATCACTTACCATCAGGTAGTCTCTTTGCCTATAATACATTTAAAAAAGGCCTAGATAGTAAAATGTTTGGCATTTACGCAAATATTCGGATAAATAATAAAATAAAGGTGTGCTCACACCTGGTACATGTGATGTAATAAAATAATTATGACAAAAAAAATCGTTTGTGTATTTGTTGTAATGTATTTTAGTTCCATGTTTGTAATCACAACGATTCTTCAAATATTACCAATCTCGAATGTCTGGGTTCATCTACCCTACTATATTTATAAGATATAAATATCCCTTGGAGTGTTTGGAGTTAGTCATTTATGAAGTAATTGAAACGTCAGCTAAATGCTTTAGATTAAGTTTTAAATATAATTAATGCAGGAACCAAGGCGAGCTTATCACTCACTCACCGGTTGAGCCATGTTACCTAATTTCCAAAATTTAAGAAAAGAAATTATCGAGAAAAAAAATGAAAGGACACACGCATCTTTCGGATGATATTGTGTCACATTGACATTTACAACCCGCACTAGAATAGCATATAGATATATGTTCTAAACTTTCTCCCGAAGAGGTGAGTAGGCCACGGCCCAGTAGTGATACACACTAGCTATTTAGCTAGTGAAAAATAAAACTTTTACAAGTATGGAAAATATTACACAGGAGGTCGAGAGGTGTGTTCTGACGTCACTAAGGCACCTCACTCGAAACAAGTGTTACAAGCACCGTCATAATTACGAGGTTAATTAAAAAAATACAGCGTAAAGTATAAACCGCGTTAAGTGGTGTTTATTGTCATGCACGACTGGTTACGTAAAAAAAATTAAAACATAAATATGTATAATATAAAAGAGAAATTAAAATCTAAAAGATTTTTGACGTTTAACATCTTTTTTCTTGCTTTCCTGCGACCAGCGGGATTGATTTCATGAGAAGGGACGGAAGTGTGAAACGCGAAGCCGGCGGTCGTGCGCTGTTTGGTTTGACCAATCAGCGCGCGCGGCAAAGCTCGCACAGCTTTGACTGTCAGATAGTATCAACCCATTTATAAAGAGACAAAACGGGAATGTTGCTTAATACCAAGACGCCACTGGTTACATCTGTACTGTAAGTTTCGCTGTTCTTTTTGTTTCATTAATCCTAGATGCGTCTATTCTACGTGGAGTTCAGAGAAATGCATCGATTCGAGTCGAAATTATTTTTATTGCGTTTCGTTCGTAAATATTTGTCTTTATTATATATTATACTTTTCTATGTTTTCTATAAGCAGGCCTTTGGTAAAAATATATCCGGACTGTATAATTGTTTTTTTTTTAAAGAATATTCAATACCGAAAATAATTTAGGAATTACCAATAGTCCTTCTTTCCTACTTATTTACTTCCTTTTAAGCTTATCAATTGTGTTATCAGTGAGGACCAAAATTTTTTTTACGATGCTAGGCGGTCCTTAAGCGATTGAGCTTAAATTACTTAAATAAAAAGTAACTTTGACTTACTTGAAGTTCAAGCGCAAAGAAACCACGCTTCATTCCCATTAATCAATTAAAATCCTCAATAAGCGAATTGTTTGGATGTAAATTATTGCGGTACCTTACCTTACCTAATAAAATTTCATTCATTTGTCATTACGAGTCATATCACGTCCCTCGCAGGGTTACTTTAACGTCATTGAGGTGTCTTACTAAGCGGCTGGATGCTCTGTAATATTTTATATATGTACTAGCCACCTGTACCGGCTTCGTTCGGGTAAAATGGTTATGTCATTTTACATATATTTGTATCGGTTTACGTGGCGCGCGTCAGTAATGAGCCGAGATGGCCCAGTGGTTAGTACGCGTATATCTTAACTGATGATTGGGGGTTTAAAACCACAAGTTGTAAGCACCATTGATTTTTCATGTGCTTAATTTGTGTTTATAATCTCGTGCTCGGCGGTGAAAGAAAACAGTGAGGAAACCTACATCAGGAAGTGCCTAACTTCATCGAAATTCTGCCACATGGGAATTCGCCAACCCGCATAAGAGCAGCGTGGTGGATATGCTCCTAACCTTCTCAAAGAGAGAGGAGGCCTTTGCCCAGCTGTGGGAAATTTATAGGCTGTTCATGTGTGTGTACAGTGTACGTCAGTAAAGCTCCCAATAAAGTCCACATGTTTTTTTCCGACATCTTTAATAATAATTATCGTCATATTTTAGCCTATTAACACAATCATTTATTTAATTATGCACCTCAACCGTCCTCACAAAAAAGCCTGGCTATTGGTGAAATTTGTATGAAAATCCATCCGATAGTTTTTGCGGATATCGCATGCAGAAAGACACAGAAAATAAAGTGGATATAAGTATTTAAGTGAAACAGTGTTGTATTGTAAATAAAGATACGCTTATCAAAAACACCTAGTAGATCATCATATAGCAGAATTAGTAACAAATCGCATGGAGTATGTTAATATTAGATTTATTCATCTTAACTCTTTCTATACATGCTATATAGCTCCGTTTGGCTTACATTTACAGTCGTTGTTTTGACTTAATATTTTTATTATTATAACTATTCATCTGATGAAGTCAAATTCACAACCGTGTACAATAAATAATTGCGCAACCAAGATGGCCGTTTGAAGTCTAGCTCTCCGAATCATACACGCATGTAAAATAATAATCGATAAATCTGCTTTATTTAATGTAAATTTAAAAGCTATATATGTGCAGCCAGTAAATATTGTACTACGTTGGCTACGCATTCAAGCAGGTAGTATTAACCTGGAAATTTATGTAGCTCCGAAACCGTAACCGAAACCGATATAATTTATTACAATTTCACTTTTGCACATTATACTTAAAGATAATAACTAGGTTTTTTTTTCTGTAATCATACCTAATACTAAATAATTGATTGCAAATTAATATCTGGTAATCTATCTTTCAAACTTTTTAATTAATTTAATATCCGTTACCAAAAATATTCAAAAAATCCGAAATAATTTCGTATCCGTACCCAGATACGAAATGGCATATCAATGACATAACATCCCTGGCTGTAAACTTCCACTAAAATGAATGATTCATTTAACGAGTTTAGCTCAAAATCTAAATCTATATTAATAATTGATATCATAAAGAGGTAAAATTTTATTATGTAGGGGATAATTTCAGGAACTAATGATTTTCAATAATTATGTGGCTACATTATACCTGAGTGCAAAAGGATACCCTTGTATCATATAAATAAAAGCCGAGCATACCGGAGTACAGATACCCGGCGCCAGTCACATATAAATCTAATACTCTAAAAAAAATTATAGATTTTATTAAATATAACTTCATACACCACACAAATACACAAAATTACTTTGTATTTCATATCATGAATATTTTTATTTACTAAATATTCAGTCTTATGAAAAATCCCTATTGTAAACTATTTCACTAATCAACCCTGGTCTAATAGGTCTTTGATAAAAACTTTGTCTCAGCGCCAGCGAGGCGGCAGTTCGGCCTTGACCCTACCCCCCACCCTCCAACAATGACCTATCCATGATCCTTGACTTAAATCTTAAGCTAACCATAATGGCGTCACCGTTTATTTACTTTCTTTTATAACGTTTTGTTTAAAGTGTTATCTCGATTAGTGTACAAATAATTTCACAGCTAGGTCATTTAACATTGAGTTTAATTATACATATATAAACTTTTTTAGTAATTGGTATTTTAATATATCACTAGAACTTGAGAAACGTATAGGAGTTTAAATGTACCATAAACGTGCCTTAAAGTATCATATCGTCATCCATTAGACGATATATTTTGCTGTCAGTTCTCGTATCTTTGATTGATGAATGTTCAGATTAATAATTAAATATTCTTGTCTTTGATTTTAGCCCATATGTAAACACTGTATATTGTGAAGCGAAGTACTAAGATCTAAGGCTATTTTGTACCTGATGACGATTCAATAAATGAGCTCCTATGAACTAATAATTATACTCTTGTGAGTTATATTTGACCAATAAATTTATATGGGTATAAAAATGAATCCCTTTTTAGTAATTAATCTTTTACCTATCGCTTTCCACTTGAGAGTTTTCCTCAATATTAAAATTGCATCACAAGCTTTTCTTTCACGGATTTTCCCTTTTTCTTCTGTATCCTCTGTAAAATATTGCTTTGGATTGACAATCAAATAACGAACGTCTAATGTCTGATTGATGGAATTGCATGAGCATTTTACTTGGTAGGTACCACCCACTCATCTGATATTCTACCGCCAAACAGCAATACTTAGTATTGTTGTGTTCCGGTTTGAAGGGTGAGTGAGCCAGTGTAACTACAGGCACAAGGGACATAACATAATAGTTCCCAAGGTTGGTGGCGCATTGGTTATGTAAGGAATGGTTAATATTTCTTACAGCGCCATTGTCTATGGGCGGTGGTGACCACTTACCATCAGGTGGTCCATTTGCTCGTCCACCTACCGATATCATAAAAAAAAATTAGTTCTTGCCTATTTTATGCATTTTTATAGATTTAGATTCTTGTGAAACCCCATCAAACCGGAGGACGACACTACAGTATTTCTGCTTAGGTAAGCAGTTTGAAGGGTGCGTGAGTTAGTGTAACTACCATTAGTTACAAGGCACATGACAATTTAGTTTTCAGGGTTGGTCACATTGGCGATGAAAGGAATAGCTTAAATATACTGACCACTTGGTTTTGGCCATTGTGCGGTCCATCTGCCGGTCCATCTATTCACATTAAAAAAAAGACCAAAAATACTCGTTAAGAAAGTCGATAAAGAACGAGTTATTGACATAAAAAATCTGAACTTCAATAAATAAGAGGATCATATGGTTTAAGAATGCATTTGCGTAATTCAAAGATACATTTATTTGGCTTTACTTAGAAGAAACGTTGTTGGGTTAAAATACTGTTATTAAATATTTTTCTTTTTTACGTTTGATTTCACATTAGACAGAAGGTGACAGCACCGTCATAGTTTAACTACTTAACACCAAAACAACATTAATATTTAAAGAATAATTATTTCAGACTTTTTAAGATAAACTGCTTTAACTGTTTTGTTTAAAATATGGACAAGTTTTTTAAGGAATAATATAAGAAGTGTTCAAAAATAATAAACAATTATTTATGAATTGCTATAATTCTTATTATCGAAACGAATACTGCACAAGAAGGTATGTATTGTAATGTATTAACTTTGCGAAGTCGGAAACTAAGTATTATTAGTTTACCTTTAATATCAACATAATGTGGTATTTTGTTTTAGTAATTTCTGCTTAATAAAGTCAAGGTAGCCAAGTATAATAATAATTTAAGTATTGAAATTATTATTAGTAATACAAAAATAAATGTTGATACGTGAAGCAAGCATCTGGATCGTTATTGTAGAAATTATCATTTTAAATTTAAACATCAACGAATTTCAAATAAAATTTTATTAATCGAAATTGTTATTTTAGCGATATTAATTATTATTATTGTTTAATTTCAAGAAACGAAGAATTTTACGAGTAGAATAATTTAAATGGTTCATAAAAAGGCTTAATTTCACTTGGTTAATTTTTATGATGAAATGTCAACGTCAAATAAACTTTTATATTAATAGGTAGATATTATTAACAATGGTGATCTAGATACGACAGTACGAAGATACGCTACAATAAAACTTACTAGATAACCTGGCTTTGCACGGGAAAAACAGTGGGTTCCCAAGTAACATTTTTTTTAAATCTCCGATAAGTTCCGAAATCTTCTTCTTGAAGGAAGAAGTCTCAGCCCAGGAATGGTACATTTGCGAGCAGTTACTTCACTTTCGAGCCGTAGATCTATTCGCGGAACTATCTTTAATTGAATACGTCCAAACAAGGTAAAGTATCTAAAGTTGAATAAATTCACCATAATATAGTCAGAATTCACTCACAGACACTCAGCTCAGGTCACAGGCCTCCTTTTGAGCCTCTTTTTGTTTCTGTCTATGATATAGTAATGTGATTATTCATTCTAATTTTGTCAAAAAAAATATTTATTATAATTATGAGTCAACCATTTTTGATAACGACATAAAATTTAACTCGAATTAATTCTTAAAATATTCATAATCGGTAACGAAAAAAAAATCTTCAAAATGTATGTTTTTTTTTTTACATACTTTAGAACTTGGCGTTTCACACCCGTGCGCTCGGATGAAATACATCAACTATTTTGTACGTCACATATATGACGACGGGTAAATATTAATGTGCTCTGTTTATTTCTTTTGGCCCAAATATCGACAACTTGGCGGACTTTCAATAACGTGCTACTAGACCAGACGATATGACCTCTAAATCAGAATATTTTTCTGTACCATTCATTTAAATAACGACGTTTTTAGGATCTAATTATGATGGACGTTTTCTCGATACACGGGTTTTAATACATCTTGTAAAAGATTTATATTGTTTTGTTACAAAATCAGATATTTTAACATTGTAGTTATATTTGATTTATGTGAATTTAATTGCGAGTTTTATCGGTATAATATAACTATACAAATTCATGAGGAGACGTTTTTATTTGTAAAAACTACGAAACCTTTACTTAAAGCTTTAACTAGAAAATTCAGGGTGTTTAAGAGAAGGTTTAAGTAGGTTTATAGTATTATGCAATAAGCTACGATTCACTGTTCCACCAGCTTTATTTTTTTATAGTATAGTTTTTGCCTGTGCCACCAACCTTGGGAGCTAAGCTATTATGTCTCTTGTTCCAGTAGTTACACTGACTCACCCTTCAAACCAGAATACAATAATACTAAGTATCGATGTTTGGCGGTAGAATATCTGGTCAGAGGGTACCTACTTAGACGGGCTTGCACAATGCCCTACCACCGAGTAAAATTTAGATTATTGTTTTTATTTATTCATAGGTGAACAGACACACAATACAATCAGAACTTACATTAAAATTCCGGACTTAGACTATTTTGAGCAAGACTACATTCCCCTGCATGTGTACACGGCTAAAATGCGGACACATTTTGTTTTGCTCATGTGTTTCATTCACTGAGTCATCACGCTTTTAATTAATGTTTCGTTCAACACTAAAATCTTGATAACTCGAAAAATTACGAACATAGTTTCTATAAAATAATGTACGGATATAATACCTGCGTTCTACCCACTGAACCAGGAGGTTCAGTGCAGGAAATGGCACGCGCTAATCCAGTGATTGCTCGCTTCCCGGGACGCGGCGCATTTATTGCAGGTCTGTTTCCACTATCGTACGATACGAGATTTATTGTGAAAACTGCACTTAATTGACGTCTTAATCAGTATAGATAATAGAAGTGCGACCAAACGGGGAAACATTGCTAGCATTCTTGCCACCATTCCACGCGGTCATGATTTGTACATAACTCGTAGCTATCTTCATTTCAATTTCTTATTCGATTCCGCAATGTGAATAATTTTTATGTTAATTAAATTAACACGCCTTAATAAAATATAATTAGATCAAACAAACTGCAATGATTTTAAATGTTATATCTGCTAATGTCTTATTTTATTATTATTCTTTGGAATCTGTATGTTATAACGTTAAAATTGAAAATAGATTTATTATAACTGCTTAAAAAAACATGTACGCCGACTTTCGCCTGTTGGATTTTTCAAACCGATCATTTGGGAACTTTTTATGAAAAGAGCTTACACGTTCCTTAAGGGCTGGCAACGCACCCGATGCTGTAGATGTTCATGGGTGGGTGTAGACACCAATAGGTGAGTTTCCTGCTCATGTGACATGTTATTGAAATTCATAATGACGAAATATAAGTAACGAAGTTTTTAACGACAAACATATATAATTAAAAATTATCAAATAATTCTAACGCTACGCAACGTTACTGAATTATTTAATGAATGTCGTTGTGTAATGGAAATGTACCCTTAATGTGCGTAATTTCGTAGCACAATAGCGGTGTTGTGGTCGAAGCTATAACGCTATCGGCCGTAATAGATTAGAGCGGAACGGGTCAATCGTGTCGGCGCATATTAAATTCAGATAACTCGAATTTACGATTGCTTTTATTAAACAGATGTAGTTGAAATAAAAAAAAAAACATCAAATATATTTGACATTACAATGAAATACCGAACATTACGACGTCATTTGTAGTAATAGTTGTTTTGGTATGTAGTATATACTTAATTAATACTTTTCAATTATTAATATAATACTTTAATACAATGATGATATTGACCACCTATTTGGTTCAGTGTCTTATAAGGTTCGCGCTGCTTGTACTAGCGAGGAGTGCGGGTCCCTGAAATTACTTTGGCCCCACGAGTAGAGCTTCATCGAACCTCGAGTGGAGCTTCACGGAAGAGACCGCGCATACGTTACTACTCTTCAATCCGTGCCGTAGACGGCCGTATGAGTTAGTATCCCATAACCACGTCAAAGGGTACTTTTCAGACGGTTCCCATTGCGGTATAAAAGTGTCTTGTAAGGTAGATCACGATCGGGTGCTTGGGTCGGGCCCTTATAAAATTATTGAGTTTTTTTGCAAAGAAATTCTCAATAACAAGTTGGAAGAGTTGACAGTCGCATACTTTGGAAAAATACATTAATTTTTGTACAAACACACATTTGTGCACAATCATTAATCAATGTATAAAGTAACAGTCTGTTGATATCTCATTGTTGGGATCACGCCTCCTTTACTTCCTTATTCCTTATCACGGCTCTTATATGTACGTATATCATAATACTACGATTGAATTTGTATATAGGCTATCCTGTGTAAAATGAGCGGCGTTTGGTGTTGAACCCGCAGTCGTCGGTTAAAAAGCATACGTTCTAACCATTGAGCTATTTGTCCCGTTAGGTTTCTATGAATTTTCACATGTTTATTCGTTTTGTGCTCGGCGGTAAAGGAAACATCGCAAGGAAACATGTATTGTCTAATTTCAATCACGTATGTGTAACAGCAAACTTGCATTGGAACAACGTGGTGGAATTAGCTCCGGACCTGCTCCTCACAAGAAGAGGAGGCCTTAACCCAGGAGGCCTTTTTCCAGGCTATCTCTTTTTCATTTAAAACATTTATAATGTTAGTATAGTGAACTCACGCTATCGATTGGATTCAAAACTTGCAAACCGAAATTCTAAATCAGGATTATTCCATATTTATCTTGAAATAGCGACTCTTATTGAAGTTTATTCTAGAACTTCTATTTCTGTCATCCATTGTATCTGTTATAAATAAATTTTAGATTAGCAAAGAGCAGCCTTTCGGTATTTATGATTTCACAGACAGTTATTACTTTGTGAGCCGAGATGGCCCAGTGGTTAGTACGCGTGCATCTTAACCGATGATTGCGGGTTCAGCACCACTGAATTTTCATGTGCTTAATTTGTGTTTCTAATTCATCTCGTGCTCGGCAGTGAAGGAAAATATCGTAAGAAACCTGCATGTGTCTAATTTCAACGAAATTCTGCCACATGTGTATTCCACCAACCCGCATTGGAGCAGGGAGAGGAGGCCTTAGCCCAGCAGTGGGAAATTTATAGACTGCTAACGTAATGTAATGGAAATGTATTACTTTGTTATATTTTTCATAGAGAAGGCTTTTTATATAAATCTATCGCCTTGACGATGTATATATATATATATATATATATATGTATGTATGTATGTTTGTCAATGTTCATTACGACGATAACGATATTTTCATTTTTGTGATGTGATGATTTATTAAGCACACGGAGGTTTAGTGGCGCTTGTCGGTATTTGAACCCAAAACCTTCGGTTAAATTTACATATTTTAGCCACTCTGCCATCCCAGCTCTGTATTGTATATCCATTATATATTTTAGAATTACTTTTACTTAAGAATTTTATGGTATGGGCGGAAATAGAACCATTATTGGGGATGAAGGCAACGATGAGAGGTTCATCATTTTATTATAAATAGGAACGCTTCCACTAAAACCTAACACTATTATTTGATTTTGAGAGAAAATCTTCAATGTTATAACAGGTAATATATGAACTATATTAAAATAGTAATATAAAGGGATAAGGGGACGCTTAACACTCTTGCAACCCCCCTCCCCTCCAAGTCCTACATGGGCGAAGCCATTTGCGATAAAAGCTACCTATAAATAAAAGTAAATTACAGATATAACATTCGATAGTTTTATTAAATGCAGATTTACTTAAGACATTTTCACCTAAACCGCGAGATTTGATCCTTATCAAGTACCATTTTCGAGTATTTATTATCATTCCTGACGCATCTTTATCGCTGTTGGTAAGTGGTAACCACCTCCTATAGATATTAGCACTGTAGCAATTACCCATTTCTAATATCACCAAACACCAACCATGGTTCCTTGTACCTTACACTGGATCACTTACCTAACAAACCGGAAAACTAAAATACTTAGAATTGCTGCTTGGCGGGCTCACAAAAAACCCTATCAACAAGTAAACATAAAAATTTTATAATTTATTTTTATTTTTTAAATATATTCGTATTTGAAAGTTTTCGTTAGATTTTATTAGTCTGCTAAGTAATTAATTTTACCATACGAAACTAATTTCCATTCATTTGATCACTCAACTTGTAGCTTTGCAAATAATTCCGTAGCAGCCACATCCGCTTTGTGTCTACGTAGGTGTGGTCCCAATGTTAGCGATATTAAGTCTAATAATTATAACACGCGTTTATTAACTCGCTTTGTGCAATGTTGTCAAGGTGATTTTTTTTATTTATGTATAATTTCTTGATGAGTTAGAGACTTGAAATCTATACATTAAATAGGAAAAAATTGTTTGTTTGTATTAAGGGGAGGGGGGGGGGGTTTAATCATCGGAACTATTGATTCAATTCTAAAAAGATTTTCACTGGCAGTTAAGCTAAGCTACATGATTTTTGGGGACAAATTATATTAATATTATACTTGTTTCTAATTTTCTTTGTTAATAATTAGCAATCTTGCGAAGCCGGATCGGATCATATCAAATATACCTACTAGCAGTATTGTTTTTTTTTTAAATAAACTAAAAATGTATTATTGTTACGTCCAAATATTACTTCATAAACAAAAATGCTTAAAGGCGCTGCTTGCTAGGTGTGCTATTTTTGTCTCTTAGTATATATATATATATATATATATATATATATATATATATATAGACGAGCATATAAGGCACCTGATGGTAAGTGGTCACCAAAGCCCATAGACAATGGCGCTGTAAGAAATATTAACCATTCCTCACATAGCAAATGCGCCACCAACCTTGGGAACTGTATGTTATGTCCCTTGTGCCTGAAGTTACACTGGCTCACTCACCTTTCAAACTGGAACACAACAATACTAAATACTGTTGTTTGGCGGTAGAATATCTGATGAGTGGGAGGTAGATACCCAGGCGGGCTTGCATAAAGCCCTGCCACCAAGTATATGAGATAGCGAAGTCAAGATAAGGCTTTTTTTAAATAAAAATCTCAACTGTTTCGTTTTAATTACATTAAAATATATAATATATATAATAAAATATCTATTCGAAATACATCACTCATATACAAAAGTTTCATATGTATTATGTTCATCAGCGTTCAAAAATTTCCTTAGGGCGTGTTTACACTAGCCGGTAATAAAACACTCCACGGCTGTAAGTTTTACTGCACTTTTATTGTATCGAGCAGTGTGATATTTTTACGCGGTTCTGGTTAATAACAAATGAATCATATGCTTATGTTTAAGACAATTTCGTATATTCAGTCATAAAATTTAACATCTTATTTTTGGATTAATTACATAATAATTATTTATTTTCGTACAATCACTAAAATTACCGCCAAACAGCAATCCTAAGTTGTGTTCCGGCTTAAATGGTGAGCGAGTGTAATTACAGACACAAGGCGCATAACATCTCACTTTCCAATTTAAGAAATGATTAAAATCTCTTTCGGCGGTAATGTTTATGACCGTATGCCGTGAAATGAAGTTAGCAAAAACCCTCTGAAAACCTCCAAGAAAAATGCGTGGGTATCCGTTGGTATACTATTTTTGTACTGCAAAAATAGAAATCTATCATAAAGTCACGGTAATAATTCCTCATTGGCTATCGTAGTATCATATACTGAGCTCTGACGTGATGCGGGAGCGTGCCAAATGACGTCACGACGTACGCGTCATGCACGTGAGTGAATTTGCGTTTAAATGCAGGTGCATTACGATTGATGTTGACCTGGTAATATTAATCTTCCTTCGTGGTAAGGCTTTGTTCATGCTCGTTTGGGTAGGTACCACTCATTTCTCACATATACCACCAAACAGCAATACTTAGTAATGTTTTGGTTCGAGCAGGACCATAATATTTTAGTTTCTAAGGTTGGTTGTGCATTGGCTATGAAAGATATGGTATTATGTTGCCCATTTGACCATTAGCCTTCTATTAAGAGACACCGTTTATCCCTTATGGATAGGAATCCCACATAATCCCACATAATATTTGAGTAAACACATTTAAAGGAAAGCGCAGCGATCGCTTGGCTCGATACTGTCAACTAATCAATCTTTGCATGGATATAAGGTCGCAGAAATTGAGGATCCAGGACAAGTTCAGAGCAGAGTCAAAATAAGTAGCAGCCCAGAGTCTAGAAGTTGGGAGTATGTACACTCCTGTTCAATTCGTTTAATCTTTGGTCGTGCGTATGAACTCTTTCCGTTCGTATCGTATTTGCCGTTCCATCGGATTATGAGGGCGAGAGAATACACAGTACACCTGTTTTCACATCCTGCGTAGTTAGTTAGTTTGGCCCCCTGACCGAAATAGATCAGCAGGACATCAAAATTGACACGACTGCAACGCACGATCGTGAAATGTCAGAAACTGATATGACTTATAACATTCAAAGGACTCATGAAAATGTCCTATCACCGTACGTCAGTTCACTTCACGACGAGAAATGAAGTGAATACTTACAGAATAATATCGCAATATATTATTTGTTAATAATTTTATTTTGAATATATTATATGGAACATCTCCATTTGAAAAGAGAGATGGAGAAGTTAATTATTATTATCGAAAATAAACTCACTATTAATCACTCTTTAAAACATGTCGAAAACAGAAGAAAGTTTGAAACTAACCACGACTTGAAAGCAACTTTGAACAAACACGACTTAACCACACCTAACTTAATTGAAAAGAACTTAAAAAATTTAGTACAAAATTTAACTTTTCATTCGTGACTAAATGAATAAGGATTTCAACACGAAACAATTTAATAAAATGGGGTTTTTTAAATTATGTCATTAAAGATTATTTATATGTCAAGACTGACGACCTCCCTGGTCTAGTAGTGTATACACCGGTTTTTATGGGTCGCCACTCTGAGGTCCCGGGTTTGATTGGCCGAGTCGATGTAGAAAAAGTTCATTGGTTTTCTAAGTTGTCTTGGGTTTGGGTGTTCGTTTTACCGTCGTTACTGCTGATTTTCCATAGCAAGTGCTTTAGCTACTTACATTGGGATGAGAGTAATGTATGTGATGTTGTCCAATATTTATTTATTATCAATATTTACTGTCAGATCTGAGGGCACGTTGAAAAACTATTGGCCCATGCGTACGTATACTTAATACGTAAGTGTACGTATTAAGTATCCAGCGTAGCTGTCACGCACACCAAGATAATTAAATTGGCTCGTTTGTTTTAGTTCGTTTGTAGTGCGACACTCTTATAAATAATTGGGTTAGATATTACGGAGATAAAAACAGACAGATCGACTAATAAATAATAATAGAAAAAATAGAAAAAAAATACTAATAAAAATATATATTATGCAACAAGCGTTTTTTCGGTCGGCCATTTTGAAAAAGATATTGTCACTAGTATAATGATTCGGTTCAAAATTTAATTTGATTGGGTAGATTGGTTTAAAATTCTGAGCCAAGATCGTAAATAATATATAATTATAAATAGAAAAAAGACAAAACGCAGTACGTTTACGTACGTTACGCAGTCAGTACGTTTTTGTTCTATGTTTGTCAATTTTTATATGAAGCGCTTAAAAAGAAATTAACAACAATCTGAAGGATATCTATTAAGATGATTATCATTTCGCGATTCCTCAGACGAGGTGCTAAATTTGCACAGGTAATATAACCATATTCATTAATTTCATCCCAAAACAAGTACTGGTCCTTACTAGTAACTCACTAGGTTTGGTTTCAAACTTATTACAGATTTAGTATTGTATGTAACACGATAAACATGTTTTTTAATTGGTCTGGATTGTTTAAAATTATTACACTTGGAATGGGTCAAAGGGTAAAAGATTACGAAATCGCCCTTTAAATCAAAACACCGTAAAGAAAACGTAGAATCGGTAGAATCTACATTCCGAACTCTAAATAGTTTGTTAAATGACGATTCAAAAGTGCTTGTAAAAGCCCAATTGATTAAAGTATATTTTAATTTTGATTTTTTGATTTTGTTCCTTTTTTATATTTCGTGTAACGCGTATCTAGATGAGCGCAAAATATTCTGGCTCTATACAAATATCTCTAACATATTCCGATTGAAAAACCTATTATTAGAACTTTTTGTTACAAGATTTTTTTTTTCTTTCGTGGACATTCGTATACAAAGGAATAGAGAATAGAGTTTCAGAATTTAGAATTCAAAGTTTGCGAAGTCACTGGAACGAACTACTTTTATGAAGATAGAAAAGTAAATTTCTGGAGGCGTTAGATATGTCGGCGACAATTTGTTTTCGAATCGTAATGGTAAGTAGGTTATATAAGGGAGGTATGCATTCTCAATATTATATAAATATCAGTATCGTGATGTCTGGTTCAGTTGATATTTCTATTACAATTTACATACTGAATATTAGTACTGAGTAGACCTCTAATATAGCCTTCTGGCGTACTGTCAAATATTCAAAGACAAAGGCGTTTAGACATAGACAATTTTACTACTATGTATATAGGTATGTGTGTATATTTAAAACTCAATTAATCAGAAAGGTTATATGTTAACTGAACACGCTTTCACTATATGTATGTAATACTATTTTAGGTCAAACAATTTAATATATAAAATCTAGCTGCTGGTCTCGGCTTCAAAATTACTAAGAGTCAATATAGGAATTTTACTTATATCGTAAGACAAACATACAAAGAAAATTAAATCTTGTTTTTTGGGGCATTAACTTCGCGGGCGTAGCTAGAACCATTTTTTAAAGCTTCATCACAATCGGACGAAAGGCTTAACAGCGCGTAGAGAACAGATATACAAACACTCGCCTGAAAGCTAGTATTCATATGGTTTATTTCATGGCGAAGGTTTCTTTGTAACTGTCCGCATTGCTTTACCTCACCGCTAGATGGCGCTGCAGCACATTTTTATTAAAGTGATCGCCAAAACAACAGACATATACCTATATTATACAGGCCGGATGTCAGCTCGTTAAAATATATGAAAAAATACAACAACAATTTTCAGTGCTGTGCAGACTATACAATTTATTATTGTATACACAGATAGGTTAAGTTAACCGATGCATATTTAAAGGATTGACATAATATTATATTATTTGTACGATTTACTATCAAATGATTTGTTTTTTTTTTATATTAAGATAATTCGATGAAATATTTCGACATTTACTACACTGAGAATAGTGGGTGAAAAAAGTAATTTAACAAACAAAGACTCCTTTCTATGAAATCTAAGGAATATTACTCAAATCCGTTTCTTTCTTCTAACGAAATATTGAACGATCGTTAAAGACACGTAAATAGCAAATCGATCTATTTCAACCTAATTGCTATTTTCGTAACAAAGGCGCTCTGGAACATCTCAGCGAGTTTTATGCGACCAGTAAAAGAAATTTAAACAAAAAGCAGACATGAGCAAAATTAGACTACACAATAATTGACGCCATAGAACGGGTTTAGATATAACATATTAAAAATTAACAAAAAAAATGTGTGGCATTTAGAAATAACCGATATTTTGTATTTGATTTTAGGTTCTGTCAATATTTTTTAAAGGAAAATCTATATAAATATTTATTTATAATAAAGTCAGTAAATTATAATTTTAATAATTTAATAAAAAAAATTAATGTTTCCATAAATGGAATAGAAAAGAAATACTAAATATTTGTTTTGTACATTTGGGAATTGCGTAATTATTAACGTTATCGCGATTTTGTCTATGCGGAAACCTATGAGCCTAACATCTAGATCGTTGCAAAATACTAGTCGAATAGGGTTGTCAAATTACCTTCAAAATATCTTTTAATCGAGTTTTCGTCCGATTTATTGACGTGAAACTTATTGGCGCGCCACGGGACTCGTGTCGTATGCCGGGACGTAAAGCGGCCGCTCTCTTATGCCATCATGCTTCCTTACGTATGCTCTTTACTCACTTTTACTCCCTAATGGACGCGTGGCACGTACCTATACTATAATACTTCGTTGCTATATATTTTTAGAAAATTAAGAAAAACAAGTCTTATAAACGAAACTGTTTTTATTTATTGTACTCCATATATATTTTTTTAAATAAATCTACTTTTGTTATTTTTTTGTACGGTATTTTTTTTCAGCATTGCAATGAGTGAGTGACGCTCGTTTTACATATTGTCTCTGTGTGCTTGCGACGACCAAGAGTAGACAACAAATTATATTAAATTTCGTTAAATTTATTTAACGTGGAGGAGTGTTCATGTTTATTTTGTTGTGGGAAAAATATAATTTAACTGTAAAGGTTTATTTTAAGTGGACAAGGGCCCCGGTGCATAGGAAAATAATCGGGCCCTCACCGCCTCTTTCCACCCCTTTAACTTAAAGCTTAGTTTAGAGGCCCCCCTGAGCTCCGGGGAACTGGTGGACTGCACCACCTGGCCCTACGTTAGCTACGCCACTGCTTATTAAATATTAATTTAATTAGCACGTGCTATTTATGTTAAATGTAAAACTTTATCTTCATTTAGTCCATTCATCGATACACACAACCTGACCTTGAATGAAGGTTTATTAGATTCAATATCATCAATCCTAACTCATTCAATTCTTCAAGCAATTTAAATGTAATCCTCATACATGATAATATTAAAAGGTAATCTTTTCTTAGGTAAATAAATAATTTGTCTCGTGTTAATACATATATAGTAATATCAAATCACGGTTAAGCGTCTGTAGCTTGGTTAAATATTTACTTAAACGGCTGTCTACATTTTTAAACGGTTGATTAAATTTTGGTGAGCATGGAGCTTTGTACGTATGTTCTTTTATAACAGTTGTTTCAGACAAAAAAAAAACGCCTGAATATGTGTTCGTGTTAGCTGCTTATTACTGTTCCAAGCTGCAATTAGAATTTGTATGGAGTCGATATAATTTTTTGTAAAATAACAAACTTTATGTGCATTTATACATTCTTAATGTTATTTCAAGAACGATTATCAAAGATATAACTAAGTAGAGACTAAACGGGTGCAATTTATTAATAAGGAAATGTCAACATTTTATCGTTACGCCAGTTATCCGATCGCCCATTTCATAGCAAACGATTTTTTGGTTGGACATAATTTAAAATCGGCGATATCTTCTGGATATATTTTGTTTTAAGAGGCATTTTTTTCCGACTTGTAGACAAAAATTGTGATAAATCGGCTAATATGCATGATATCAAAATCAAAATATACTTTATTCAAGTAGGCTTTTACAAGCACTTTTGAATCGTCATTTAACAAACTATATTAAGAAAAGCTACCGCCGGTTCGGAATGTAGATTCTACCGAGAAGAACCAGCAAGAAACTTGGTAGTTACTCTTTTTTCAACATCTAAAAATACAGTCATGTTAGTTAAATACAATTATATATGTATGTATCCTGCCTGGAAGTTAACAAACATTAACTCCACGAATTTTTTAACGTCTTATAATCTTGTATCGAATAATATGCCTTCTTTACCAATGTATTTTTTGCAAATGATTTTAGTTTATAAAACGGCAAATTTAAAAATGTCTGTAAAATAAAAATAATTTGTACCCTATAGTATTCAGGTATATGCAAGGTTGCTACCCCTAAAATTAGAATTGGATCTGTAGTTTTGGAGCTTAACTCAATATGCAAACAAACAAATTATAAACCTTATATATTAATAGTATAAAAATATGCAAATGCTAAAGTTATCATAATATAGAATGTTTCAAATATTGAATTATAATAATCTAGGTATTATAGGAGCTTAAATTAGTTGAATCGATCTGGATTCCCGAAAACCTTTAGGTGTACATTAAAATATACCGTAGTATATATCGTAATAAAAATCCATAAATCTTTATTTTATTTTAAATAAATGCTACTTCTTTAGCGTTTAGTTTTTCAAATCTGTTCGATACTGATACTGCTCAGTCCTAATTTTTTTCTTACTAATAATAGACTTTTTTTTCAAATTCGATATCGCCTTGTTTATCTTTATGTATATGTCTTTATTATATACATGTACGTGCAATACGTTGTCCATGGTATTAACCATTAAACAATGCTCTGTCTTCTTTTTTCGTTTATTACAAAAAGAGATAAATCTATGTTTAACAAAACACCCTTTAAAGAACGTTTCCAACGTTATTGTCAACGTTCGGAATATTCGTGTTCAAAGACGAAATTGTTTGTCCAATCAAAGTGGACGAGCAGAACGCTGACAGAGTACTTCATTTACATAATTTAAGGAGATTTTTTTGAACTTAAATTTGCATATTTTACTTTAGTATATAGATATACTAACGCATTAATTTAATCGGACATAAAACGAAAAAAATATTGTAAGTATATCAATTTGAAATGGATTTCGTAGAAATGTAAATGAAATAACATATTTAGACTACTAAATTAATATGAATAAATAATACAAAAAGGTAGAATATTAAATAACATTCATAACACATCGACAGAGAACGAGGGTGATAGACACAGCTCAGAGGATTAGCCAGCTGAAGTGGCAGTGGGCCGGTCACATCTGTCGAAGAACCTATAGCCGCTGGGGCAAGAAGGTTCTAGAGCGGAGATCGCCAAATGGCAAGCGTAGTGTAGGACGCCCTGTGGCACGGTGGAGCGATGATGTACGGAAGGTGGCTGGTAGAAAGTGGATGGGAAGAGCCGAATTGGCTTAGTGTCGCGCCTTGGGGGAGGCCTATGTCAAGCATGGACTAATACAGGCTGATTATGCTGATGATTATGATTGTAACGAACACATTTTCACTTCTTTTTCGTAGTATAGGACGACCTGACATCGGTTTTTTATCCCGAAAATATGTACATCATCTGGGGTAAAGGTCTGTTAAGGACACCGCCTTCTCTTATTGAGGATTCTTACCAAGTTGATCTCATATGGTTTTGTTTGGCGCGCGGCAATGTTTCATCAGCTTAGGTGATTACAAGATGAACTTTTTATATATAAATTAATTACAACACTCAGTGGTCTGGTTTTATGAAAATGTCTTGATTTTGGTATAACGGGGTTTTTGTTAGATTCATTGTTTTAAATGTGAAATGTTGCTTTACGAGCTTTCCGGGAGAGTGCAAACTTTGTCATTTCCTGGACCTCAACTAGCCATTATACCAAAAACCAATATATTATACTGATATAAATGACGAATGTTTTATACATTTTGAAAATGTACAACCCTAATACATTCTGTCGTCTGTAGTCCGCTGGCGGAGTTCCAGCGCGCGCGCAGAAATAGCTCTAGCGACACTTGTCGCGTTTAATTGCCCATACTAACATTAAGATACATTTTTTTTCTGATGAACATAAACAACAATTTATTTCAAAACCTTAAACGTACATTATTGATGTAATATAAGACACACATCATAACATGACAATACGCTTTTGAAATACAATAATGGAATGACATATTTTTGGAATATATTTTTTTTATACATTTTGTGGAAAAGGGTAATTATAAAGTTTCTTAACGACTAGGTGGAATCTACGTTCCAATCCAGTGTTAACTTTAAATCATAACCCTGTTAAAATATCTGAAACAAAGGTACACAAAACAGTGGTAGTGTTTGGGAGAGTCTTCTTGGTTAAAGTATGTTTCGATTTTGACTATCATAGTATATATAAAATATATAATATATATAGGGGCTATGATAAGGAAGTTTAAACATTAAAGTACATAAATTAAAAATTGAATATACGCCTTGGTTTTAGATATTTTGTATAACATCTGGTGTGTGTTTTTTTCTTAATGGAATTTTTTCTCGAACTCGGTAGAGAAGAGTTGAAATTTTTTCTCTTTTTTTTCGACGAATGTAGTACTCAAATACCTTTTTTGATGGTAAAACTTCGAAAAATGTATTATATTTCAACAATAACACTGTGATTGTGTATGCGGAATCTTTATGGCGAGAGATTAGGTGCAGGAGGTTATACATGATATGTAAAATTCGGGGGTAACTCTGTCCACTTTCTTCCTGCAAGTTACTAAAAATTTCTTAAAATTTTTGGACATATTTTGACAGAATTAAATGCAGAACCACGAGAACTTTGAAGCCAGCTACTAGGCCAAAGGCGCAATTAATGTAATCATGATAATGTGCTTCCATGGCATGGCTCTAATTACTGAAAACATGTTTAATTACTTAAATATTACTAAGTATAAAACCATGTATATCAGGGATATATATGGTGTAAACTGCGTACTGTTCTATAGTGTAGGGTGTGGGCCTAGCGTACACCCCTTCATATGGTTTTGAGGAGGATGACAACTTGTGTGAGAATGTGCTTGCTGAGATCGTTTTCTTACCCCCTAAAGAGAGTTACTCCTATCCACAAGCAGAGCACCACATGGAAAGGAACTTGGATGCGGTTGATATAACGATCGGTTTTTGTGGGAAAAAGGCACATTGACAGGGTACCGGATTATTCTGATAGGAAAAACAATATGTCGGTTAGATTATTATAGGTCAGTAGCTTTTTCCGACATTTGTCCTCGCTTTATTTTTATTCACTGCCGAACACGAGATGAATTATTCGTGCAAATTTATCACTTGAATAGAAATACCTTGAAAGAATTACGGTTTCTGCTCACTGAGTCCTTTGGTTACAGTCAATTTAAAATTATGTATTTATTTGGACTTTGAATTAGTCTCATTACCTAATTTATTTAAAAAATCAATCTTCAATACGACAATTCCATATTAGATTTGAAAATTAAAACGTACGCAAGCCCTTAATGGACATACCACTTTAATAAATCATATTATAGCAAATTACTCAGTAACAGAGTCAGGATCGTGTGAAGCTGTGCTGATGGTAGAGGGTGACGTAATCATATTAATTTTGTGTAACGAAGTTATTACGTTCACTTTGTACGTGTTATGTGCATACATAGGTGTGAAACTGCAGGAAATTAGTTGAAATAATTATATTTTATGTGCAATATTTTGGAAATTAATATCAAAGAACTTAAAACTTACTCAAGATACCCAGTGGTCTGATTGAGTCATCTAGGTCATTACCTAGATGGCCCAAGCTTACGTACTCATTAATACGAAAGCTCTGTTATATATGTGTTAAATTAATTTGTAATGTCCTCAAGCTAAGCTCTGTCGGCCGATTTAATCAGAATTTTAGCCAATAGCTCTAATTTAGATATAAATCTTTGATTTACTGGATTGTGATCACTACAATGGCTCTAAGCGCAATGAATTCGTCTTCGAAAAACACAAGATGCTACTTAGGATGTTCCTCATGACTGAATGAGGATTTTGTAATACCCCGCATCATTTACCCCACTCTCCCCTAATATGGGTCAATGATATATACCCAAGATTCCATAAATATAGATTTATTTTAATCTTTTAAACCGTGATTTCCTTTCACATGGTAATCCTCGACCCAAAGAATCCGAGTTCATTCATTTAAGTATAAGGTCGCTCTTTATAAAATGTTCTTTTAATATTCCTTGTAACGTAGAATGAGGTACCAATATGTAAAATGAGGATCTTTTAGTATTCAACAACATTAAGGCGAAGTTATTGAATCAAGGTATTTAATGAAGTTCGGTTGCGGTTTTCAATTAAAAATTGTCTTGACCTTAACGTTTATTGTAAATGTTCGTTTGGAATTAGTAAACCTCTCTTGGTTTTCACTTTAGTACTTTTAAAAGAAAAATCCGCAAAGAACCTTAGTTAACTTCTTTTTCATTAATCATATCACATATTATAATGTAATAATCATACTAACATTTTTATGCATTTTTGTTTTTCTAGAAATCGTTGGAATTTGGTTATCAGATTAATTGTAATTTAGTATTTATTTGGATACAAAACAAATACACCGAATACCGAATAGCTGAATATTCGTAACAAATCACAAACAAATTTTCCTAAACATAGAAATAGCATTCGAACATACCATGAATCATAATATAGTATTTTATTTACGATAAAAGTAGATTTTGGAAGCGTAGTCCCATTTACTTGGTAGATAATGGTAAAAGGTACCACTTACCACATATTTCACCACCAAACGACAATACGTATTGTTGTTTTGCGGTTCGAAGGGTGATTGATCTGTGTAATTACATTCACAAGGGACATTCGAGTTTCCAAAGATTGTGACGCATTGATGATGTAAGCTGTATATATTTCTTTCTATATCTATCTATACATTTATCTATCTATCTTATTATTTATTCATTTTACCAATTAATAATAAAGTATTTTTTTGTAAAAAATTGTATTCATAAATAACAATTTTCATTTAAAGACGATAAATAGTTTGGACTTGGTATTATTTGAATTCAATTGTACCTATATGTATACATATATGTATGTCATTCAATTTGGATTGTATTTAAAGTACTTTATTCTCATTAGAACATTACAGTTCCCTTCAATGATAACAAATTCTAAACCAAAACTGTAAGTTTGCATAATTGAATACATTTTAGCTTTCTTGAACACGGTCATACTTTTGTGGTACTTTCCTGACCTTAATTTAATGTTCTGACTGCAAGATCCACTACGAATGAAGATTAAATATTTATATGCAAATGAAATAGCTCATGTATTTTTAACATAACAATGAGTGGCGTATAATTATTCATACATTTATTACTCCTGTGAAGAGTAAACTCAATCCTCCCTTCGGATATGCGTTTCGACGCGAGATATACTGATGGACGAACGTCAGTTTAATTAAAACATGGTGAATATTTAAGAGCGTGCCTGTAGCAACATTTCAGATAAACAACAAAAGAGTACCTAATGTCAGCCCTAAATTATTTGTGAGTATAATTAATTGTTAAGCTTTTGTATTAATAATCTGTAGCGATACGAGTATAAATAAAAATACGTGTTCTTAAATACGGCTAGCGCTGTGAATTAGACTGCCGCATGCGTAAGAGAAAAGGAAGCCTGGCTTTGTAACGCGTTACGTAACGATGTGGTTTAGTCTCCCATAAGAAGTTATCACTTAAAAAAAATGAATTCTATCCAGTATAGACGTTATTCTTTGATATGTTACAACCCTTGTAAATATAATGAAGTTATGTATAATACATATTTATTAAATTTTAAATTGGATTCATTACGAAATCAAGTATTAGGAATTTGCTCTTAAGGTAAATTTATAAGTTACCTTCTGGTTCAGGATAACGTAGTTCCACTATAACTTACCTGTAAGAGAAATGATACATATTAGAAATATACAAATTATCTGCTTTATATATTGTTTAGAGGGTGATTATTTAAATAATGCTGTACTTTTCTTTCAAATGTCAAATCAATGGTGACAGAGAGAGATAGTTAAATAAACACCCGCTAAACAACGTAATCGATATCATTAAATTTATCAATAATATGAAAGACAAAACAATCTTCAGTGAAATTGTTTTATTTTGAATGCTTAGGCCATGATATAGAGAGCGCAATAGAGCTAGCAATAATAAAACCTCTTTTCTCAGAATTTCTGAAACACTCCAAAATTGTTAAAAGTTTACATCAGTTAAGTCGTCACAAAAACAAATGACTGCAGTCAATATCATCGATTAGATACCCATAGGGCCAATCAGTTGACAGTTTCAAATTTGATACAACCAATCAGAAAACAGTGATTTTGTTAATAGCTCGTATGCCAATTTAACGTTGATTATATTTTTAATTTGAGATATATTTTTTTGAATTCAGAGAGTTCTAGACGCTTGCTCTATCATGGCCCCAATATGTGGAAAGTTAGACTAAAATGAAATACGAAATTTATCTCTCCTTGTCTAAAGAGGTTTAACTTCAATTTAAATAGGTCAACATGAATCTATTTAAAACACACTTCAAATAGCTATTGTGCATGGAATACGTTATTTAAAATCCCCACTCTCCGATAGGATGTCCAATAGCGTTAAAGGATTTAACGCATGTAACCTAACCTAACGACGGGTCCTGCACTCATGTTTATATAAATATTCCAAAGCTTACATTATGGTGGAGCCTGGTAATACAAAATGCTGTAAAGCTAGCTAATCTATACTTCTATACTAATATTATAAATGTGAAAGTAACTCTGTCTGTCTGTCTGTCTGTCGCTCTTTCACTACCAAACCAATGAATCGAATATGATGAAATGTGGTACGAAGCAAAGTTGAACTCCAACGAAGGACATATGCTACTTTTTTTGCCTAAAAGAAAAATAAATTTCAATTATATTATGTAAAACTATACACCATAGAAAGAGACAAGAAAGAGAAAGAAAAGGAAACCGAAACATCAGAAGGAGGATAACGCTTTCTCCTTAAGTGACGATTTCTGCCGGCTAACCCTACGATAAGCCGCGTACAAGAACTTGATTACAAAAAACCTACCCGTAACCTTATATATTAAGTATTAGACCTGGCAGATTTTGTTCAGGTTACATTAAACTGTACGAGTCAGTGTTACCCCAAAGACATGCAATGAATCCGAAACTAATACCTAATAAAAATATTACGAATAGCAATTTTGATTATACAATACACGCTCTCTTGGCAGCGATCACGCTTCATAAAAAGGATAATCAAGTCTAGATGAAATGCGCTTGTCTCGAATGGAACGTTAATGGGTTTGGAGAAATGAATTAACGGCAAATTTTGGTTCAATGGAAAAATGGTGTAACAGCCCATGTATAAATATTATGTCATGTATGAGTTTATGCCTAAGTCTAGATACAAATGTTTATTTTCACTGTCAAGCAAGAAACGAATTATGTGTTAAAATTAAATATGAAAATTGAATGGTGTTCACTCAGACTTCTTGGTCATCGACGGGACGGTGGGATTGTATATTGGACAATGATATTTCTGTGGAAGCTGGTGTCTGTTTCCAGCACCAATTTATTATCTTGCTGTCAAACATCAAAACTTAATATTCCTGTATTTAGTTACGAACAGTAAAGAAGTTTAGTGTAATAGTTATATTCTCCTGAGTACAGTATTTTATTTATTGTCTTAATTTCGATTATAATTTAGTTATTAAAATTTGATTTTATATTTTATATAGGTTAGTTTGGTTTATATAAACTATATCAAAAATATTTTCGAAGGTCAATGTTGCTTACACCTTTAAAGACGTATCACTTTAAATGTTATCCACATAAGATATTAATTTTAAGTCCTTAGTGGTAAGTTGTTGGTGTAACTTTTTAATAAATAAATAATCATTATTATTAATCTTTTGTGAACTAGAATCAGAATTGCGATTTAATGGGGAAATGATGGTTAGTACTCTTGCCACCAAACCACACGGTCATGATTTTTACAGTAACTATTTTTAATTCATATTTGTGCCTGTATTACTGTCCTGGTTGACCCTATATCATAAACAGCGCAAGTTATCAACAAATTAGTCGATGGTCCTTTTAACAATAGATCTAACTAAGCAGTGTACTAAGTTTAATGTTCTGTAAACACTATTAGGGTTTACATTATCTTGAAGAATAAACTCTCTTTATGTATTTAAGGAATTAATGTTTATAATTCTTATGTAAATAATCAAATGTTATCTAATGTGTATTTTTATATTTATCTAAAGTATCTAACTAATATGAAATTCAATTAAACTAATGTCTTGTTTAAGGATATTAAGCGAGAAAATATAAAGGTAATAAAAATAACCAAGAGTCATATCCTTTAAGATATCATCTCGCGGCGGATTGACGTTATAATAAAAGGCTTACTTTATATATATGTATATGGGACGGTAGCCACTTTATCATGTCTGTACTATGTTTATTGGTTCATTTATGGGCCAGCTTAAATAAAAATAAAATGTTTAAGCGATCGAATGAACGTTTTATATTAGATACTAGTGTTCGCCTTATCTTCGAAATTCGATGATATATAGATATATAATTTAAGCTAAGCATATGTTCCCGACTACACCTGCATGGAATTACTACTACGTGTATGCAGTAGTGCTGTTGGCCCTACTGGTCCTTACACCACCGTCACCGGACGTTGGGGCGAGTACTAGACTCAGCCGTTTGATGTTTGAGCCCTTTCGAACTCGAGAGTGACGTTCGTCCTGAGGGTGTCTACGAGATCAAATCTCGGCTCAGAACGTAGTCGGTGGGGGAACTACTACGAGTAGCCATTTTTTAAACGAGCTCAAAGAATGAGTTCCATCATTAAAACTATTGTATGTCCTTCTCAGGGACTTAATTTAGCAGATTAAGCGTGAAAAGGTAACATATACAGTTAATTTCGGTGCTTTATACAAGTAAAAATTTAAAAACCTTACGGAGGGGTTCTATAATCTTCATATTAATAATTATTCTGTTAGTGTACAGCTGAACTCCGAAACGATTGAAGA
This sequence comes from Vanessa atalanta, assembly GCF_905147765.1. Classification (NCBI taxonomy): domain Eukaryota; kingdom Metazoa; phylum Arthropoda; class Insecta; order Lepidoptera; family Nymphalidae; genus Vanessa; species Vanessa atalanta. Next base: position 5,889,367 of record NC_061895.1, read on the forward strand.
GGTTTCAATTAAATACTTTGTGTTTGTAGTGGGTCCCTGGATGGCTTAGATTGGATCCAGTAGATGGTAAGAAAAAAAACTAATTTCACTCAGACGAATTCGCCACCTCCAGCTAGTATAAGTAACAGATCAGAAATGTGATTCTGTAAGAATTAATATCGTATCTTACTCAAATTGACGTGAAGTTTTGACAACCGACTTACAATGATACGCCATTTTGATGTGTATCGTAAAAATATATAATTATTATAGTCATTGTCGCATAGATCACATTTTGACATTTGACTTTCGTTTTCTGTTATTCTTTATTTAGTTAGTTATTCTTCTACAGAGTAAAATGTTTTATAACAGATCCATAAGCCTTGTATTAAAATATGTTCGATGAGGAAAAATCATAAAAATATTAATGAAGTTAATTATTTGTAAGATGCTACTAGAAGTGCATACTAAAGGTTATACTTAACGTTAATCTAGAAATTATGTTAAGTTATTCGACATAAATAAGGTTAAAACTTCAACTTACTATTTACGTGGGTGTTATTAATGTGGGCGAAGCATAACTTCGTTACTTTTAAATATTTGCGGAAGTAAAATTTATTGAATTTATTTTTATCTTTACTGTGATAATGCATTGCTGTAAAATTTAAAATTTTATTAAGTTGATATATTTGCTCCCTTGTAATTAGCGACATGTATTAAAAGCTAGATTTTATGCAAATAAATAATTATTATTAACAATATTATTCAGTCTCATGTTGACATACAATAAAATTGAAGTGTCTGTTTGTAAAATTCAAATAACCGCTTTTTACTAAATGCATACATATGTTACATACACGGTACATATACCAAAATATTATTTTTTAAAATATTTGTCTATTTGTCTGTCTGTTTGTTCTGGCTAATCTCCAGAACGGCTGGACCGCTTTTGATGGGACTTTCACTGGCAGATAGATGATGTAATAAGAAGGAACTTAGGCTATAACGATAACGTTTTTGTTAAATCCAAACGCGCACGAAGTCACGGGCACAGCTAGTGATGTTATATTATCTTTTTCATTCAAAGAGCTATCTAATTCAAAATTATATCGATACGATCTCGCAGCTTCTGCGATCCGTGCGTAAAGACGGCGAAACAGCGGGCAAGAACCCCACATAACTCGGTTATTCCCAAGGGATATTTCTGAAGGTTTCCAATGAAAAGAAGATAATGTCAAATGTCAATATGGCATTTTCACATGGAGCTTGGACTTGACAGCAACATGCTGGTTAAAGAAATTTCGACGATCTTCTACATACTCACATACGATTTAAACGTGACTTTTAAGTATCGAAATTGAAAGACTAATTTCTTCGAGTCGTTTTCTAAAGTCAGTTTTGATATTTTGAGGTACGGTACACTAGACACAATGAGTGATGGTTATGACGTCTATAGGCGTTTATTGTCCAGAAATTGTTGATGTGGAATATTGCGTAATATAGTATTATATACGATAAGCTGTTAGGGCCTTTGTTACAATAGAACGGGTTAGAATTGTTTTTATTATTACTATAGAGCATAAAAGTGATCGTCTAAATTAAAAACGGTTTATGTACATACTTTTTATTTTTGTTATGAAAAACTTTATTCGATATAAATAAATAAAGATTAAACTAGTTCGACTCTCAAATTTTTAAATCATACCTTGATTTTTTAAAAGAAAAAGTTCACAATAAAAACGAAGAAGTCAATACCTAAAAATGTACTCTAAAACACCTATAATAGTCGGCAAACTAAATTAAATAACTTATTTTTGTAAGTAAATAGATATTTTTTATTCAAGATTTAAAAGTGAATTCTTAAATATTTATAGGGTTTAGGGTGAGGGTTTAACCAAATAAATAGAAATCCAATGATAAATAGGTACTATATAGTATCACGACCGTGAATAATGGCAGCAAGAACGCTAGCGGCATTTCCCCAATGAATCGTAATTCCGATTGTCTTGGAGAAAAATGAACCACCTATCGCTTTATAACGATAAGACGTTTTATAACGAGTTTTAAGTGCTTCAAATGCAACTGATACGGATACTTATCTAATTTCCTGTAAGACATTTTAACTTATTATGCCGACATGAATTACTTGATGGTGCGGCTTTGTGCAAGCCCATCTGGGTAGATATCGCTCATCAGATATTTGGACCAAACAGTAGTCAGTATTATCGTGTTCCAGTTTGCAGGGTGAGTGAGCCAGTGTAACTACAGGCACAAGGGACATAACATTTTAGTTCTCAAGGTGCTTATGGGTGTTGGTGACTTACCATCAGATTGCCTATTTACTCGCCCGCATACCTATATATAAATTCCATTCTCGAGCATTGAATACTGCTCAGATCTAAGTTATGTCCCTTGTGCCTGTACACTGATTTACTCAAAATCAAAATATTCTTTATTTAAAAAGACTCAAAACGGCACTTTTGAATCATGTTGCAGTGTTGAATTAAATATAAATCCACCGCTGGTTGGGAAAGTAGATTCTACCGAGAAGAATCGGCACGAAACTCAGTAGTTACTTTTAGGTAAACTACAACACTCTTTAGATAAACATATACCAAAAATTACTAACCTAAGAATTCTCGATTACCGAGTAGTGACAAGTTTAATTGATTGTTCAGACAAAAATGATCTTTACTGCAAATTAAAATGACGTAAAATGCGAAGTACGTAATATCAGTAAAACATAACAAAATTCAAATATTAGACGTTACGGTTCTAAACGTTTAAATGACAAACTAAGGCATATATATTCAACTAATACATATCCGTTCAAACTACTTAGATATCGCTAGTGTATGATAAACCATTGTGATGTTCCTATTGTAGTTTCAACCAACTACAGAGTCACCTGTCCAGTTCAGTTTTACATGGAAAATAGCAATAGTTCCTCTAAAGGTAGCAATGACGATGGATCTCGGTAAAATGGACGCTGGTTAATGGAATACCGTAGCCGGTATCGTTATGTTGGAATCGAAATGCCAAAGGTTATGAAGTATGAGATTGATCTAGTTCTATATTATAATAGATTTAATACGAATGTTTTAAATCATCTTCTATAAATACACCAAGAATTCGATATCCTTAAACATAGATACATTTTATTACAGAATATATGATTGCTTTGTAATAAATTTCTGAAAAACTTGTATTTTTTTCGTATTACTGATTTACAATTATATTGGTTGAGTAAATTAGCTATCTTAGTTTAGTTATGTATTAACAGGGATGATGGCAAATGATGGCCCATAGATGGCGCTGTAAGAAAGACTAACCATACCTTACATCGCCAATACGCCACCAACCTTGGGAACTATATTATGTCGAGTGTGCCTGTAGTTACACTGGCTTTCTCTCCATTCAAACCGGGACACAACAGGACTGTCGGGCGGTAGAATATCTGATGAGGGCACAAAGCTCTACCATCAAGAATTTCATATATAAATAATAAGTTATAATTTCTGACAGCAAATTAGACAAAAAGGCTCTCTGTACCATTTGCAGTCGAAGCACTTAAAACTCGAAATCGTCTCATTTGCGATAGTTGACTAATTTTTATCATCATTAAACTAATTCATAATTAAGATGTTAATAAATTACATATTATTATAAATTAAGAGTTGACTATATATAGGGGAGGCATGAGGTAAGGAAGGGGGGATTCTATCTACGACTATCGTTCCCTAGGGGCAGCAAAAATACTGAACCTTGAAAGACCAAACGAACAAATTTAAGCATTGATCGTCGATTCCTAATGATGCGATGTTTTCATTTACAAATGTATCTTTGAACCGAGGTTAGATGTTTAATTACAAGTTCACACATACGGGACGATGTTTATGAATTACGAGTTTTATTTGAATCGTGTCAGAAGGGAGATGACTGCATGATGTCATTATCAGGCAAGAATTAATGTTTCCTGCGTTTAATTGATTTAGTGGTTATAGCAGATTATCAAAATATACTTTATTCTATTAGACTCATAAAAGCGTTTTCGAAACGTCACCTGCGACTTCGCTTGCGTTTTAGGGATTGTTCATAAGGTGTGTGGCGTAAAAGTAGCCACGTTCCTTGAAGTTCAAGCTTGCTTTACCAAATACGGTTCAGTGACGGTTCGTGTCGGTTAGTAGAATCTACATTCCGAACCGATGGTAGTTTTATTTATACTAATATTATAAATTAAATTTAGTCTATCTGTCAATCTATCTGTTACGCTTTTATTTCTTTAATTTTCCCGTAAGCCATCAAACCGAATTTGATGTAAATTGCTATGAAGCAAGATTGGACTCCGAGGAAGGACTGGGCAACTTTTTTATGGTTAAGCCCTACGCCCAGAAAAAAACAGACGTACAAAAAAGCCTTTTGTGAAAAACAGTCATCTATACAATATTTTATTTTAATTAATTCTTTATTTATTATTCATCGGTACACAAGCAGGATACGATCAGAGCATACATTAAAATTACGAATTTACACATTTTTGAGCTAGATCCTAAGCATATGTACACGGCATGCTCGTAACAATTATATATAAACATAGTCAGGTGCTCTTTTATATAATAATCAAAAATTAATACATAACAGTAAATATATAAATTAAATATTGTGAGATAGGTTTTGAGAATGGATGTGGATGGATATAGAGGTAGCGGACGACCCAAGAAACGATGGATGGATTGTGAAAGACGATATGGTTAGCAAGAATGTTACTTGTGAGATGACGTCCGACAGAGAAGTATGGAAGAAGAAGACATGCTGCGCCGACCCCAAGTAAAATTGGGATAAGGACAGGAGGATGATGATGGAGTTAGGATTTAAGAAACGGAGTGAAACTGAAGTATGTCTAGTATCGACTGTCGCGCGCGAGGTCTTTTAATTGTTTAAGTGCAAATATTTCAATTAAAATTAACAGGAACGCTGGTATTACACGAGTATATCAATTGATTAATTGTTCGTCTTATGCATACACTAATCAAAAACCTTTTGTCACATTACATGATTGGAAATACGAACATGCCATTTATGTTTCAACCACTGTTATTAACAGTAATGTTCACAAAAGCCTGTTAACGACATATTGATTACGGGCTGATTAAAATTATTTTCCGAACATTTGTGTTAAAATTAGCTCAAATATTCAACCTCATTGATTTTTCATGTAAAGGTTTCCTAAAAGATTTTAACTCGATGTGTTCTGAAATTAGAATAAAAATAAACTTATTTTTTTATATAGTTTGGCATTATTGGGCCATCTGATGGTAAGTGGGTGACATCCATGGACAATGATGCTGTAAGAAATATTAACCATACCTGACATCGTCAATGTATCCCTAACCTTGGGAACTAAAATGTTATGTCCCTTGTGCCTGTAGTTACACTAGCTCACTCACCCTTAAAACCGGAACACATGAAAGCTGAGAACTGCTGTTTGGCGGTATAATATCTGATGAGTGGGTATCTAATCAGACGGGCTTGCACAATTTCCTACCACCCAGTAAAGTACGTTATTCAGATAAAGTTAATCAATATAAGTAAGATTTTTTTGTGTGCGTTTGAGTACTATAGTATGGATGGTTTAGATAGGATCCGGTAGTTGGTATTTGGATCAGGAAGTAAATAAAATTCTTATGGGACGGAGTCGGGACGTGCAGCGGGAAACTTTGTAGTTCATCTCGTGCGAAGCGATGAATATGAGATGAAGACATCGTGATAAAACGCGCATTTATCAGATGAAAGCTGCACGTATCCACCAATTCGTATTGGAACAGCGAGGTGGAATATACTTCAAATCTACTCCTCAAACACCCTAACCCAGCAGTGGGAAATTAATAAACTGTTCCTTTATATGTCCGACAAGTGTGTTTTTATTACTTAATAACTTGGTAACTAACTTAAAGTAAACAAATTTAGCGGTAACTTAACTTAAATATGGTTTTGTATTACGATTCAAAAGTGCTCGTACAAGTCTACTTGGATAAAGTATGTTTCGAGTTTGAACGTTTTTTAAGTATTTGGTTTGATATAATTTGTAACGTTTATGCGGAACTGCAATAACAAGTTTAAAGATTAGAAACTTAACTGTTTTTGGCCTTTGATCGGGAAGAGAGACAGGTTTAAGTACAAAATCATATTATGCCAATGATTATAACGATAATAGTACTAACACAATGTAATTGATCTACTTGATTATTGTTATTAGCGCCAAAATGGCCAGATTGATCTCAACCGAAGATAGGTTCAATCCGGGCAAGTAGCTCTGATTCCACGTTAATATTTTTATAATTGACCTCTTATTGGTAGAGGAAAAACATCATGAGAAAATCAATATCAATCAAGAGGGGAGGTCATTGTCCTGCTGTGAAATATGTACAAGGATTTTTTTTTAATTATTATCATTTAATCTTTTTTTTTCAAGTTGGTTTAAAGTTACTTCGGCCGTGCTTCGATTATACATCCATCCGCAATTTTTACCTCAGAGGCCAATTAAATTCTTTTTGAAAATTACAAACCTTTTTAATTAGCGACGGAAAGGTTGCGCGACCTCTGACATTTCGCGAGGTCATGAGGTCAGCGATCGAGGTTACTCTAGAGGGATGAGGAAAGAGGGAGTCAAGTATTTCCTTGAAAATCGATAGTTATACATCAGTATGACGATTACTTATTCCATTTTTATTTGAAATTTGCTTTAAAAAGCCCCCGTTAGTGTTGTGTTAAGGAAAAAAACAATGTGAGTCCGTTTATTAATATCGCTAATACCAACAAGTTGTAGTATATGTATGTTGTATATATGTTGCCCCTAGAGCTCCCTAACCTTAGGGACATACATACGAGTAGTATAATCGAATATATGCGGCCTTTCGGAACCCCGTGAATTAAAGGTCCTGGGCCCGTTGTTGGCGCATTGGTTTTGTATGAAATGGTTAAACTTGCCACTATGATGTAAGTGATGGTAAGCAGGCAGTGGTAAACACTTACCATAAAGCAGTCCATTGGACAGTACGCCTACCGATGTCATAAAAAAATCACCAGTTTCAAGCTGATTAAAATTTAACAATATTCATTATCATCCTAATATCCGAAATGTCGTTTAGTTTCTCATAATATTTACGAGATAATTCTACACTTTCCGAAATATTGAAATTCAATTTATCGTTGGAATCGGACCCTGAAACGCACTTCCTGTTTAATAATTTATGGTTGATATCTCTCTGTGCAACGTACTTCCGGAGTTAGGGGAAGGCTAAACTTTAACTTCGTGAATTTCGCAATCTACGCGGATAAATAACAATTTAATTGTATTTCATGAATATATCAATGTTATCTTATTTTTGATTCCCTATGGTTCTTTATCACCAAACGAGAGAGAAAGAGATAGATAGAGCAAGAGAGTCTACATGAATAAAGTAAATTATAATTTCGTTTGATTATTTTTTTTCAAAGATTTTCAGATTATTTTTTTATAGCCCAGGTTGTCAATGGCCCTTATTTAGAACACGTGCATCTTAATTGATGATTGCGGGTTCAAATTCAGGCAAGCTCACTGTTTTTTCATGTGTTTAATTTGTCTTTATAATTCTTTTCGGGCTCGGCTAAGGAAAACATCTCGAGGTAACCTGCATGTGTTTCAATGAAATTTTGCCACATGTGTATCCAAACTACAACAAACCTGCATTGGTGTAGTGGAACAAGCTCCAAACCTTTCCTTTAAAGGGAGAGGAGGCCTTAACCCAGCAGTGGGATATTTAAAGGCTGTTATTACTTTATAAAATATAATGCAATAGATATAGTTTTCCAATAATCCTAATCAGATTTAAATGCAAACTATTTTTAGCCATAATTTGAAGCGGGACATTTCCATTTTCAAAATCACAACGTAATATTTTTTCCCAGCTGTGGAAAGTTAAATATCATGAGTATAATATATAATAATAATTTTTTTCTGCCTCGGGTTCTCTTAGGGAATTATTTACTAATCATCGCATGATAAATGAGGTATCTATAACTTCGTCTTTGAATCGAATACGCCTTTGATGATACACCAAATGGGAAAATAAAAATTTGATAAATGTTTCAAGTATCGAAACAAAGTAATGGTTTACTCTCAGAAATTATATAATCCAAAAATATAAGGAGGTAAAATTTGTTTATTGATATGTAGGGGGTGTACGTAACAGAACTAATGATGGATTCTAAAAAAAAATACTGTTAGATAGCTACATTATTACTTTATACAAATATGAATTTAAAATAGTTATGGTATAAATCTTGACCGCGTGGAATTGTGGCAAGAATGCTAGCAGCATTTTCCCGTTGAATAGCAACGATTATCTGGGCAAGAAACGAACCAGCCCTCCTGCCACCAGTGGAGGCAATAAGGCGAGGTGTATTTCGATATTTATATCATATCATTCTCTTTATTAAAAAACTGCACCCGTGCGAAGCCGGGGCCGGGTCTCAGTCTTATATAATACTACCGTATTCGGGAGTTGGTACTTTATGAAACATTACAAGTAACAATGCTAGCTATGATAGAAAAGCCTGCATATTGCTTTATAACTAATGTGTACAGATCATCCTCATCGAAGATTACATCCACACATCTGAATAAGCATTGAGTTTTTGATTCTTGTCGACGGTTAAGGAAAACATCGTTAGGAATTCCATTTGTTGGATGAATATCTGGCACATATGCATCTAGTTTTAAAGCATATTCTGTCACGTTGCTTTAACGCTCTCTCATCTCCTTGTGCTTCTAATTACATTAGGGTTATCACCATATTGAAGTAGAAAACTGTTTTGAAACATTTCCGTATTTATGTTGTCCTTCTACTTGGTAATAAAACTTAGAAGGAACATGGACGACATAACCCTAGCTTTACGAACAGCTACATTGTACATTTTTAATCTACTTGATGGCTTATAGAGCTAATAAGCTTAACGAAAAGTTTTTAAATGACTCTTACATTTTGAACAGTGTTGCGACGTTTTTCGAATACATTGTATTATACGCTTTATAATGCTGGTTGTCCAAAAGAAAAAGCCAGGCTATTTTGGACTAGTTAATATGCTACCGAAAAAATATACAATATTTCGGTCATATTGCTCGTGAACCATTTAACTTGGAGAAGTTGGTTGTGATGGACAAAGTGGAAGGTAAAAGACCCCGCAGCTGATCACCTAGCCGCTGGTGTGACCAGTTAACGATTCTCAATGACTTCGCAATAATAATAACTGCGCGAAGGGAAGCTGAAAACTGAACGAGATGGAAAAATATCACAACTAATACATCGCAGGATTTTCAGTAATCAAGAACCACGAGGAATACAATTCAAGCAAAAGCAAATTTTATCTCGTTCTATCCGTGGAAATATTATCATGACAATCGGTTGGACGGTAAATAATTTCATATATTGAAGCGCCATCTAGTTGCGAGTTACAACAAAGTAGAAAGTATGAAAAACGACACCATAAAAAGAGTAAATTATTCTGCACATTTTTATGGTAAACGGTGAAACGGTCGAAGTAACTCCTGACGCTCAACCTCTAAAACGCGAGCAAAGGTTGACATTAAGTTTTTATATATACAGACATTTATAATAAATTATTATTATTACACTTTAATCTTTAACGGTATATTTTATTGACTTTGTGCACTATATTCTGGGTTTAACAACGATCATATCGTTTTTTATTATTTTGTTCGTTGTTCGAACCTTCTCGCGATCCGATTGCGCTAGTGTAGTGGTCTTGCAGCATTACAGCATAAATAAAGAAAATAAAATATAATAGACGTGGACGAATAAAAATCGTGCATTTGACGTCGAAAGGCGTGCAAAGCGCCCAAACAGTTCGTGACGATAGACGTAACTCAAATAAACGTCGGGTGATATAATAAAAAAGGTATGATCGTGGTTAAAACCGGAATATAACATACGACCTTTTAAAATAAGAGTATAAGGCATTCGTGTGGATAGCTTTAAGACAAGAGGAAGAATTATATGGTATGAGGTGTGTATATATGGAAACGTAATAGCTGTGAAGATAGAGAAAAAGTTTAGAGAGAAGGCTTAAAGAAATCAAAAAAGGGGACACCAGTTAATAGTAAGAAAGAATTATTATTATTGAGGGATTATTTTTATATTATATTAGTTTTTAATTTCTAATTAAATATTTTATTTTTTTTATTCTACCGTATGTTCGTGATAATTTGTATTTCTTTTTTTTTTTGGAACACAACGGATTCGTTTAAATTAAGCTAAAAAGGTTTAATATCTTTCGTTTTTTGATGATTAGCAATGTGTATAACTGGAGCGCCCTAATTAGTAAACTGCTTTCTATAATCGCTGATAGCCGGAAATCTAGATATATGTTCTTGTACTAATATATTATTATGTACGTCATTAAAATGAGCTAAATATTAAAATATATATTTCTAGCTCTTTAACATTTACAAAATCAATCAAAATTAGAATATTCCTTATTCAAATAGGTTCATAAACGAACTTTTGAATCCTCATGTTACAATGTTGTATTAAATGTAAAGCTACTACGGGTAAGATAACGTTTTTATCTTTAATGTAATCTTGTATTGAGTAATATGCCTTCTTTATCTATATTTTTTTTAAATGAGCAATTAAGTGGTGGACTTAGACGTAAAAGTATAAACAAAGACATTATAAATTTTAGATTTTTTTTTTAAATCATAATTATACAAAAAAATTAAATGTCAGTCTATCACCATTTCGAAATGTCTATTCAATAGAGCTAGTAAATGATATAATACTAGAATGAAAAAAATACTTAATAAATATGCTTAAAACTTATACCAGAATATGTAGGGCGATTCTGTTAATATTTTACTGTATAATATTATATATTAAAACCTACTCCGTACTCGGCAATGGGTAGCTGCGTTTCGATGTTTCAATCACTTTGAATTGAGACTATTACCTACTTTAATATAAGTCAATTATCAGTTTCGTTAAAATAAATAGATGTATTAATTATTTACAATTACATTTATGCAACCTGTATACAAATCAACGAATATTTTTAGCAGCCTTTTTGAAAAGAAATAGATTTTACAGTTCAGTACAAAAAAGTACTGTTTGACATTTGTAATAGGTAGCCAGCTTTAAATTTCCACAGACTAAAAATTTTAAAAACAAGGGTTATACCCATGGGAACCATTTGTTCAAGCGAGAATAAAAACATGGCCGCTTTTTAAAAAAATATTTTGGTTCCAGATTTTTCCGTTATAAAATTCCAAATCGAATATGTTTTTAGATAGCAATATTGAATTTTATTATTATCGATTAATTTGATAATGAAAATCATAAACTCGCCCTCAGATTTCAAAGACCATACTGGTCTAACTAACTTATCAAAATTAAATACTTACAAACTAGAGAGGGTACTTACTTGATTTCCTAGTAATGTAAATTAGATGTTTTACTAATTGTTCGGATTATAATTATTATTAATTTAATTTTGATTATACATCTCGTAAAGGTACATTCTAAAATAGTAGTTTTTTTCAGTTTAATTTATAGTTTGAGATTTTAAAAAAATCTTGTCGTTTTGAAAGTTGATGACGTCATATTAAATGTTTTTGAAGAATTTACATGTATATTATACAATGTGGTGTACTATATTTATTACGAGTGATTTGTGTTATGACCTACTTTCGTTTGGCATATATTATAGATTATCCTTAAAAAGAACATTCTATTTTTTTTAAAATAAGATTGTGAATTATTCATTTATTGATTTTTTTATCTGTTCTAAATTTAAAACAGAAGTAAAAAGGTTTCATTTGATTATATTTATGTCACTAAATATTTTTAACTAAAAAAAAAATATATGCAAATAATTAGAAAGGTGAAATCGAAATTTTGGATTTTTATCGCTTTTGTACAGAATAAAATATCATTAATATTATTTTTTAATAATTAAAATACATTTAATAAATAAATAGGTCTGAATCAGTGTAAATTTAAAATCACACTAAATAATAAAGAAATAACGTTTTATGATTCGATATTTTAATGATACGCTAGTAATTATACTATAGAATATAATGATTATGAAAACTACCTTATTAATATGTGCATATGGTTGAAATTGAATTGCAAGATAATAAAACACCTACGAATGAAAAAGGGGAGTAAACCAAGCATTAAATCGAGTAATTAACGTTACATAGAAAATTATTTTATTAACGACTTATGTACGTACCAAAAAAATAATGAGGCCGTAAATATGTCATTTTCAAGGAAAATTATAAATATATGTTGATACAATATATGAATTCTATTATGTCTATAGTAACCTTCACGTAGACGTACGAACTTCCACGTTTCTAGTCTTGCCTTGAAAAAAGTCAATAGCCAATAGACAAGTGGTGACATCTAACGGAAATTTTCCGAACTAAAATTTTATTTTCACGAAAAAAAAAAAACTAAATATATTAAAATTTATTATATTACACATAATGCTATTCTTATTTGTTTTTTCCCTTATCTTTACTTTGAATTACACTAGGGTTTGAATTGTGCTATAAATAGTGATTCAAAGTCACGGGTAGTCAAATGTCACATAGCTGCAGAGGTTATTTACGACCAGGACAGAAATGAATGAATATAACATAGTGAATTAAACACTCTAGGAATGTTTGTGGGAGGGTAAAGAAAAATGTATGCGAAAAGATCACATACCAGGCAAACGCTTGGTATTCAGCGAGGGAACATTTAGCTCGATTTAAATATATCTTATTAGCGAAACGTTGGCGCTTACCGACCGGTATCCGGAGACACTCCCAAGAACCGAGAAGGCACCGTCACACGCGTTTTATCGACCGAAACAATAGACGGGCTGGCCCTAACGCGGAATCAATCCCGAGCGAAACAATAACGCACGATTCTTACATAATTTCTATCCGCCATTATGGAGACGGCACGGGAATCGCGCCCCTAAGCGGCGGACGCTACGCGATGAAGATATCCATTTTTCCATGCACAATAGCTATTTCAGTGCTGCGCCGGCGGCGATTGCAACCTTGAATTCGGAACGCACCTTTAATTTTAGCCGGTTAACCTAGATACGGGTACCATTTCGAGTGCGACGGATCGATATTCGCATGCGCGATGTCTCGTTTCTTTTTATATATGCGGTGTTGGGCCGTGTCCGGGCGGGTGTGTAAGGAGCCCGCCTGCGAGCGACTGCTGGCCGTCGGGCGTGCTCCGCCGCGCACGCGTCTTCTCTTCGTAACGATCGCCGGGAACCGTCACCCGTCGCCCGTCGGACGATCACTTGTCGGCCGAAACAGGTGTGACCGCAGCTTCAGCTCTAGCGACCCGTCGTACGACTACCATGCCACTGGGAGACTAAGCATTGAATTTTCGACAATGCAATCGGAAAGACTAAGAGTTTAGGCGGATTTAGGTCGTAATGTTGGGTCATTTCCAGTGCCGATGGAAGGCGAATTCCGCCATTGTGCTCTACAAACACGATTTTAAGTGGCATGAATAAACGGGGGCGGGTTAACCCCATCCCCTTTATGTTTAGCGATATATTGGCGCCTACATTGTAGCAGACTTCAATTCGCTGTCGGCTGGCGATGAGAGGCAATATTTCTAAAAGAATTCCATGTGTCAAGTTATTTGGATGAAAAATTGTAAGTGGGTTACACATAAAGTATAAATATTCGATATTTGTGTGAATAAATGTCAATTATTATGCTGTAAATACTATAAAAGTATTAAACAGACCTCTATTGTATGTAGTGTGGAACATATTCTTGTAAATATTTTTGAAATCAAAGCACTTACCTTCCTTGAAGATCCAATGCAGATTATACGTTTTATAGCATTTGTATAGGTTTAGAATGTGTTTGTAAATGTCGACTTCGCGTCTTTAGATTCCACTGGGATGTTTTCTTTGCATAAGAGTTTAAGAATTGATTGTTTGAATCTGAAACGGAATCACAACGCGCTTGCTCCAATCTAAACCAGTGACCCCAATGATTAGTCTCTGTAGAATCTGTAACCAATATTAATATTATAAGATTAATCATTTTATGTATTTTTTTCATAAATATTCTACTTGCACTCTAGTTCTTTACTTTTACTTTTACTGTATTCATAAAACGGTTCGCGCTCCAACTAATCATTATTCTAGTTGTTCTACCGAAGCCTACGGCCAAATCAAATCAAATCAAATTCCTTTATCCATTAGCAGCCCGTAAATGTCCCACTGCTGGGATAAAGGCCTCCTCTCCCTTTGAGGAGAAGGTTTGGAGCATATTCCACCACGCTGCTCCAATGCGGGTTGGCGGAATACACATGTGTATACATGTGTATTCAATGTGTATACATGTGTATACAAGGAAGAAGAATTATGTACACATGTGTGTACATAATTCTTCTTCCTTTATCCAATAAAGAAGAATTACACTTACTTATTGATTGTGAAATTAAACGCTACCACCGGTTCTGAAAAGAAAACACCCTGACCTGAACAGAACCGGCGAAAGAAACTCAGCGTTTTATTTACATATATTCAAAAAAGAAATAGCCAGGAGGCGATCGTTTCATTCCCAAAGTGTTATGTGAATGTATAATAACCTTTCGCACACAAGAGTTTCTTAATATTATTTTTTTAATTTGGCAACATTGGCATTTTGAACGCTTTCTACGATCAGTCTGTAGAACCGTACACATTTCCTCACAAAAGAGTTCTGACTCTATGTAGTCGAGTAACAGGAGTAACAAGTTTGTGTTTATATTTTGCACCAATAGTATGAGTTCTTTGGTTGAGTAATCTATATGAAAAAACTCAAAACTCAATGCAGAAGACATATGTAAAATATCAGACTTTGATATGTGACATTGTGACTACTGAGTTTCTTGCCGGTTTTTCTCGGTAGAATCTGCATTCCTATTCGGTGGTAGCTTCACTTAATATAGTTTGTTAAATTACGATTCAAAAGTGCTTGTAAAAATCTACTTGAATAAAGTATATTTTGATTTTGATTGACTTTAATAATTATTAAATTTATAGGTTACACGTATCAAAATGGCGTATCACTATAGGTCGGTTTTTAACATCTCGCTATACGTAAGTTAGAGGTTGGTGTTAGCTTCTGAATTGCATTTCGTTGAAATATGGTGACTGGATTATAATCTCTTTTGAATCGTCGTTCCAGAAATACATTCTACCGAGATTAACCACGGTAGTTCTCAAATAAAATGACATAGACCACCATATATTTAAATGTACGTATCCTGTATAGAATTTATCGAATGTCACGTTTCTGTTTCCACGTTTTTTATATGTATGTGTGCATTGTGTTGTAAGCCTTATATATTATTAATGTTGGACATATTATTTAAATTTATTAATAGGTTGTTGACCTCTAGTAAAGGCATATTTCCCTCTATTACAAATACATCCTCATCATAAATCGCTTGCTTTCCCCTTATTGAAAATCCAAGTCAAGGTCAAAATATGTATGCAATATTTTCGACATCATTTGGAAATAAAAATCTCTGATCTGAGAAGTATCGGCGAAAAACATCACCTGATTTTTTGTAAAACTCATATCTAAAAGTTTCCATTACAATGACAAAGCATATTTTATTAACTTGAAGTAGAGGTGAACAAGAAGCTTGAGGTTGGTAATTTCAATAATCGTATTGATTTGGTTGTGGTTTGATCGTCCTTTAGACATCCACCATCAGTGATTCCCTTTTTTGCAATTATCATAATAAATACAGAACGTCCATTAGAGGAAGATTATTCATACAATTATCACTCTACCTTTTAAATTTAGTCATTAATTTATAAAATATGGATATGCCAAGTGTTTCCGTTCTAGTACATAATATTTTAGGGTTGAAAAAATTTTAAAAAGACAATTTTTGCCATATGTCAAGGATATTTCATAATAATTGTCTCAATGATATAACTTCTAATTCTTTAACTTTTCTCTTTTTCTACACAAGAAGTTAAAAAAAGCTTTAATCCATATAAATAATAAGTAAAGACAAAAATTGTTCTGCAGATTGTTCTTCTATGTGTGTCTGCTGAATTCCTTTTCTTTTTGGTATCTATTGATGAATATTATCAATAAATCCATTTGGAAATAAAAGGTTGTATGTACATTTGTTTCAAATATTATTTTCTTAATATTTTCAAAAAGTGATTAGCAGTGTTCGACGAACACTGATTTTATTCATTTTTCGCCTCCTATTGTACCTACATTAATCGTACTATACCAAACATCATCATACAAAGAACGCATAGATTACGAGCAATGTCAAACATTAAAGTATAAAACGATTTTATGGATAATATATTTTCATTCACCAATCCGCATTTCAGTTGCGATGGAATAAGCCAAACCTCACCCTCAAATGTTGCCTTAGCCCAGTAGTGGGACATTCGCAGAATGTTACTTATATTTAAATTGCAAAAATGTTAGTGCAATTTCGTATTATTTCAAGACTTCTCAAGGAAAATTTTGTTCCTCACACTTTTGGCTCGGGCGCCGTTTAAGTCGAAGCTATATTTGGCAAGTTACCAGATTCAGCAAAGATCGACTCTCTGACCTCTGGAGGGGTGAAAAAACACATTAAGTTAGATTGCCTGCAGACAGAAATTGTTATAAAGATCATAATAAAAAAAATATTATAAGCAGGCTACTTGTTTAATCGTTCAATAAAATATTTAAATTGTTCGACAAAATATTTTTACCGTCTATGCACTTTCATTCTCATACAATACAATTTTAACTTCCATGACTTAATTTGTATGAATTTTTATCATATATTCAGATTCCTTCTGGGTAACTCTTAAATTGTCAAGAAAAAAATATAAATTGTTCCAAGCCTATGTTTTTTTGATCTCGCTAGAAAAACGCGTTAAGCGTTTCCCCCACGTGGCAGTGGAGGGCGGGGCGTTACGTAGGACTTACCGGTGCCCAAGAATGCGCCCTGGTACACCGCAATAACCACTAAAAACCAGCGGTACACTCTTCGTCTTGGGGCGGGCGACACGGGATCGTTTTCGCATACTACCGTGACGCCACGTGTTCCAGGCCTGAAGTAATGAAGTTAAATGACGTATGAAGCAAAATAAGACGTTCTCCGCTGTTCTTAAAAGTGCATAAACTAATACTTAGTGCTAAACATAATCCCAGGGCTCTTCAGAATCTATTACTCATTTATTTCGTTGTAAAAAAAGTTGTAAGCGCGGTACTGACTATTTACAGTCATTGCCGTGAAATAGCAGCGGCGTCTGACTCAGAAATTGGATTGAATTAATATTTTTATGGACATGCCAAATTTCCAAGATTTTTTTATTTCAATTTTTTAAAACAAATTCGATAGTCGTCTTTTTAGAAAAGATTTTTGTATGTTTATCTGTTTAGGCAAGCATTGCTGAGTTTTCATGAGCTGATAATTAATTTCGGGCGCAACGGTAAAGGAAAACATCGCGAGGAAACCTGCCATATGAAATTTTGCCATATGTGTATCTACCAACCCGAATAGAACAGCGAGAAGGTCTATAGCTATTCTTTCACCTTAAGGCGAAAGGTGACTTTTGCCATATTCAGAAAATATGGGCTGTTTTAGTTTCAATTTAACACTAAAACTAATAGATTATTTTTGTCAGCTGTCCAGTAATAACCGAGTTTTTTTTTTCAAATCAGATACTTCCAAAATGATTCAAGTGGCTGTATGACATTTCATAGAAAGTATAATTTGATTTTAGAATTATATAATATATAGCGTAGTAGAAATTTATTCTGTAGTATTCGTATTCTGTAGTGACCGCTGACTTAGTACCAACATAGTAATGTCATGTTGTTACAGTTTTATAACGTGTAATGATTATTTATATTATGTAATTCTTGAATGCTTCCATTGGATATTCGTCCTTGGAGTAGTCTTGTTTTCTTTAACAATAATAGTTACATAACTTTTTGTATATCGTATAGTATCTTCAACCTTGGTGAGGACATTTTGTATGTGTCAATGTATTATGATGAATTGGTATATTTATGTTGTATATTTATATTGTATGACGGTTCGTTTATTAT
This sequence comes from Vanessa atalanta, assembly GCF_905147765.1. Lineage (NCBI taxonomy): Eukaryota > Metazoa > Arthropoda > Insecta > Lepidoptera > Nymphalidae > Vanessa > Vanessa atalanta. The sequence continues at coordinate 5,907,506 of NC_061895.1, forward strand.
ATTAAAGACTAACAAAGTCTTCGATTTTACCCGCGCGAAATTTATAAACGAATAAGAAACCTACCTGCTAAATTTCAGATTTGTACGTGTTTTAGTTTCAGAGATTTCTTGATTAATCAGAGAGTTGTATTTCGCTTTTATATATGTATATATAAGATTGTCTGTCGAAAAATTATGAACGGAACAATGAATTTACTGTAAATTAGTTGGTGTGCAATTATTGGTAATGTTTCTTACAGTTTTAATTTGCCAGCTTACATTACATTACTTTAATATCCTGTAAATTTCCCACTGCTGGGCTAAGGCCTCCTCTCCCTTTGAGGAGAAGGTTTGGAGCATATTCCACCACGCTGCTCCAATGCGGGTTGGTGGAATACACATGTGGCAGAATTTCGTTCAAATTAGACACATACAGGTTTCCTCACGATGTTTTCCTTCACCGCCAGCTTATCTCTATGAAATAAAAAAATACTAAATTTTCGATAGTCTATGATTTTTTGGTTATATTAGTAAATTTATAATTGAACTGAAATTGGCCGGTTATATTAAAAACAATATGCACCGCTTACAATAATTTGCTGACAATTTACAATCTGGCTAGATTCATAACGAATGGATTTTACATCGACCAGAGCGAAGACGCGTTTAGGGACACTGGTGAAGAGGACACATATTGCGACCACTAACTGATTCTGGATAACAATCTTAAAATGGCGATTGATAATAGAATTGACCCGATTATGAACAAACTGGCCGAATACCATCCAGACCAACTGAGGATTCAGGAATTCCACGAAGATCAAAAACATCAAAAAGACAACTGACTTTTCGAGTCAATAAAGAAATCGTCCTCGAAGAATTCAATGCAAGCATTTTGTCATCATTTTGTCTAAAAATTAGATAAATCTTGAATTATTTCCAGTCTTGTCAGAAAGTCAAGCAGTGTTTGGAACATTTTATTTTGGCCGGGGTTTTAATTTTTGGTAGTTGAATCTCTTGGAAGCATACCCTTTTGGTTGATGCGTCAGATCAAGTGGCATAGTAGATCACCTTTAGCCAATCACAATCCACTTCAGTACATAGACATCTTCCAAAGTTCGTCAAAGCTTCCGGTTCTCTTAGACTGCGTTTACCGATCCGCGGTCTCCACTCAAGGACTCGTCTGATCCATCGGTCATCAGTCCTCCAACATAACATATGATGTTAGTAAAAATCAGTAATTTACTCTATATCTAAATCTCATTGTCTTTGATTTACGTATATTATATAATTTTTAACAGTACACCAGAAGGCTATGGCAGAGTAAAGTATATTCCGGGGGACTCTGTAGTAATAGTTCAGTATATAGTGAATAAAAAGTTAGATAAGACTCAATGGTCATACCAACAGATAATAAAATTTAAATAAAATATATAATTATTTGCTAATTTAGTTATGTAATAATTCACATTGAGAACGTAAGTACACAAAAATCTAATATAATTTTTCTAACTAATACAGTTGTTATAATTATTTAAATCTTAAGATACCTGCTGTAAAGAAATATTATTAATAAAATATATATTTGTCGGAGATGTCAACAATACGGGAGTTGATTTGATGAGTCGCAAGTGTTGTCAGTGTTAGATAACGCTTCGACGGAGTCTAGATCGGGCGGTGCGAGTCGGCGACACTACACTTCAGTGCTAGCCGCCGTACAGACAACACGTAAATGAAATAAGTAAATCGTTTGAGTAATTACGGCATTTTTTTATTTACCCATACGACACATATTTCTCACACATAATGTCCGATGAAGAGGACAATCCACTCAGATCAACCCCTTCTCTCATATTATAATATTTCGATTTTCTTCTTTATTTTATATTATATTAGTATATATGTATTGAAAAGGAATCTAGCGATCATCGGCGTTCCTGCTTATATTGAGCCCCGTGGAATTAGTAGTGATGGAGGCAAGACTTGATGGACCGACAATGGTTTCCTGGGAGCGAGTACTGGCCCTAGTGCGGAATGCTCCATGCGTTGATACTATGACCTCGTCTTGTATCACGGAAGCAATATTAAGAGCAGGAGCCGCCTCTTGTTCCAAAAGTTATCTTTGTTCTATTTGCGATTGCAACACTTTGGTGTAATAGTGCAAAAATATTTAATAAAAGTATACCACCTCACCTTATTGCCACTGGTGACTAATTCATTTTTTGCCAAAGAATCGGAATTGCGACATAACGGGGAAATATTGCTAGCATTCCTGTCGCCATTCCGTGCTTTCATTATTTGTATAGTAGGTATTTTTATGAAGTCGTAACCTTAATTTTAATAATTCATATGAAAATAATTATAATAAGCAAACAAATAAATCCACAGGTCTACTGGTAAGAATACAGGAGAGATTATACCACGTTGTTGTCTTTTACCACCAATCAGGAGACGAATTAATAATACAAATGAAGCACATGAAAATTCAGTGGCGTTTGCTTGATTTTCAACCCGTAATCATTGGCTATGATACACTTGTTATAGACACTGGGCCATTTTAACCCGTCCTGTGTCTGTGTGTGAGAGCAATTTATTAATAAAGAAAATTATATGATATAAATATAATTTGTAACACTCAGGAGTAACCTAGCTTTCTATCAGTAAAAAAAAACCGACGGGGTCACGTGGGACACCCACTTGGCTCGAAGTTGCTTTCGTTATACTTTGTGTATTAAATAACGTAAACAAAATACTACAGAATTATTACATGATAAGAAATAAAATTTAATATTAATAAAACGCAGTTTTAATTCAAACAATAACAAAATGAGATAGAATTTGATTAGAGAGAGACAGAGAGAAAGAGAAGTAAAAGTCATCTGGAGGGCATATAGCTTTTTCCTTCCCTGACGAGTTCTGCCAGTTCGCTCAACTGTACGCCGTGTATAATAACTTCGTTCCAAATTTTAGAATTGGATCATTAGTTCCAGACATTACCCCTACATACAAACAAACAAATTTTACCTCCATAATATTAGTATTGATTAATACTCGTTGACGTTTATACTCTATGCGTACACGCATCGGTTATGCGATCGAGTTGATACTTTGCGCAGTTATTGTTGGCACTATGTGAAGGTTTCTGGCGTATTATGCCAACGTACAATAAGTGCGCGAGTCGTAACGGATAATTATTTAATCTGTACTCTATACATATAATAAAATTGGACTGTTTGTTTATAATATTAAAATAATAGCATTTTACTAAATGCATATGAATGTATAAATGTTTTTTGTCTTTGTTTGTTCCGGCTAATCGCTGGAATGGCTAGACCGATTTCGACGGGACTTTCACTGGCAGATAGCTGATGTAATAAGGAGTAACTGAAAGTTAAAGTCGCGGGCACAGCTAGTTTAAAATATAATTGCAACAAATGTAGGCATTGGTTTTGAGTATATCATAATGTTTGTGATTGAAAAATAAATTATACAATCGAATTACTGGAGAAACGAGCGTCATTCTAAGACTTCGCGAATTTATCAATCGTTACATTAATTATACTCTTCTCTGTACAAAATAAATTTAAAATTATCCAATTTTTTTTATAATTTAAATTATATTACTCATAAGTGCTGCTTAATAATAATTAATTAAATTATAAACTTGCAACACCAAACTTTCGAATTCACGAAGTTTCACAGAACATTTTACATTTACCAATATCTAAAATTAAAATTCATGTTAAATTATTTTAAAAAATTAACATGATTAATTTTACAAGAACAAGTTAATTATAAATTTATAAATAATATTATTGAGCTTGGTTTTAATATTGGTTGATGTTCATTCAATATATGAATATGAACGTATCCGACTATTATATGTACTTTTATGTATTGAAAAAGTGCATGAATGATATTCGAATCGGTCCTTCTCGGTAAAAAAATCCGAACTGACGGTATCTTAATAAAAAATAAACCTTGTTAAATGACTGATTCAAAGTTGCTTATATAATTTGTTTTTAATTTTGAACGCTGCGTTTTCTTTTGAATGTAAAATTATATCTCAATTCAATTAAAGAAAGAGTAGCTCGCTTGAAAGTTCAAATTAACTCCCGCTAAACAATTTTATAACTATATAGGTTATGTATAAGTAAATATTTATAATAAAGACATTCGTATTAAATTAAATAAATTTTAGATCAATTTATTTGAAAAGGGGTCGACTACATAGCATTATATTCCAATGGAAGTAGGAATAAAGATAAACAAACCTTAGATTTACGCACATCATGAGATTTGCTTATAACTCAGCTATATTGTGCACTACTAAGAGTTTATGATTAATATATCTTTATTTTGTCAGAGAATCAAAGTCATCGACATAGCCCAGCGGATTAGTAAGCTGAAGTGGCAGTGTGCCGGCCATATTTGTCGTCGAACAGATAACCGTTGTGGAAAACGTGTTCTAGAGTGAAGACCGCGGCTCGGCAAACGTAGTGTACGTCCTCAGGCACGGTGGAGTGACGATTTGCGCAAGACGGCTGGCAGGAGCTGGATGCGAGTAACTGAAGAAAGACCACAGTAGTGTGCAATTGGAGAGGCCTATGTCCAGCAATGGACGAATATGGGCCGATGATGATGAAATCTTTATTTATAATACAACACTATTACACTTAACTACTTATTTCTACTTTTCGTCGACGTTCAAAACGCAAAATCCATAGTGTTTATCATAGATGCTTGAAGCTCTCGACCAATGATATTACGTCAATTTGCAGTCAAATGTTGTTTATTTGGCTTTTCTCCTCTCATGGTTGGAATAGAGTTATCGTACACTCTATTCCGACACACGTACACGCCGATGATTTAATGTGGAGGAGCGCGCCTGTACAATAATTTGACTCTTTTTTTATACTCTTGCCTGATATTTATTGATACATTATTGTTTAAAATATTCAGCCGCATTTGGAGGTTAATAAAAAACGTTTTTATTATCAATCATTTTTATATTTCAATAAAAATAGCACAGTACATTAAATTATATGACATAAAAATAATGTTTTATTTCTTGAAATAAAAATGTAATAAATATATAATTTGTACAAATTAATCAAAGCGTTTATTAGACGTTTATTAGCCATTTAACCAATGATCGATTCAAGTCCATTTACCTTAATAAAAAACGATTCGTTTTGCTTACGGATAGTATAATCATCAAATTGGTGTTTACATTTTGGTTTTGGTGTACTTTACGTTATTGGAAATATTCTGCAGTGACATTCTGTATCAACTCATTTCGTATGTCACTTGAGTTTTCAGCAACTGACTTACTCATTGACTTGCGGCATTGCTCCTCTTATATATGATTCAAGAGGAGCAAAGCCGCATGTCATTTTCTAAAATTTCATGCTATTCTACTATTCTGTAAGTGAGCCAATGGCAACTTCAGAATTACGCCTCGTAGACAAAATAAACAAAACGAGTCGTATTCGCATTCAAAATCAAATTAAAAATCCAATGTCTGTTTGTATTCTCGTTTCGATGATCGAAATAAACACAGTATCAAAACTATTCGATTATGGCTCGAGGCGCTGTATTCATATAAATAATATCAGTCAAGTCTCAAAATTCTTCAATTCAAAGAGTTTTCGTTACAATTAAAAACACATTATAATTTCGTAGTGTTTTTATTAAAATAAAAATTTCCTAATTAAAAAATACCAATACATTTCATGAAACAATTAAACATTACTCTTTGCAATTAAAAATACTGTCTTTTTCTATAACAACTCTCCACGTCTAAAATACGTCTTAATTTAGCGCCATGTATTGTCAGATAAGAGATTCATATGAACATTTTATTATCACATACATACGTTATATATTCAAAACATTTCAATCCAATTTGTACAAATAATTAACTGGTTTGTTCTTAAAATGATCGCAACAATGCATTTGACATAACTTTTTTTTGTTATAAATAAATTATAATCACACTGGCTAATCATATCAAAAATACGAATACGTAAACGCCAAACTTGGGAGCCAAGATGTTATGTCCATTGCGCCTGCAGTTACGCACAATTCAAACCTGCCTCGTGTTTTGTTTTCATAAATATTTAATAAAATTTGATTTGAAACGTGTAATCTTTTTTTATTACGAAGATAGCCTGCTAACTATGCTGAATAACTGTATGCCGTTTTAATATTAAACATATCTTTAAGTCGTTCAAAGCACCAAATATATATAAACAACGAACAGAAATACAACATAATACGCGTGAAACCTCCTTGCGTCAGTAACGTTAATTGAAATCATATTTTGTGAAAATATTCTTTTCAATCTCAATCTGACAATAATATGGGCTTATGAAGAAAACGTCAGCGGCGATTATTTGGCCTACGTACTACATAACAATCAACTATATATACATATTAAAATCTCAGTTCTATCACATCATTCATTCAAATATATACCTTAAAACCTACGTTGTACCGTCACTATTGCCTTGTGACATTACAAACACAATAACAACGCTTCGACCTAAATTAAATTATTATTTTATATTAAAACTGCATTGGAATCATTTCGTTTATATAAAAATAAATTTAGATGTTGTTTAAATTATTAAACATTACGTCCAAAAATTTAAGAGCTAAATCCGCGTCTGCCTTTGTTCAATTAATAAAAAAAAAGTTGTCTTTATAGCAAGCAAAAGGAAGACAGATAAAAAAAATTAATTCGTTTAGTATTTTGAAATACACAATATACATAATACGTCGAGCAAACTTACAACCATTTTCATTCAATCGGTTATTAATTTACAACTATTTATAAATTATCTTTAGGTATCTTAATACTATACATTGCTTTATTGTACTCATTCTTCTAAAATAACAGCTAACTAAGCTATCAAAGTCTATTGAGATATTTATCTCTGTCTATCGGAATGATATTGTATACAATGAAAAGAGATAACAATATGTCCACATTGGCGTAACTAGGAACTGTCAACCGTGTATAGGTCGTACTTAACGTTTAAGGTTATTTCTCAAATATGCGCGGTAATATTAAAATTATATTCGAAAAAAGAATACGCAAAATATAATTTTATTTCCGGGCAGCATAGAAATAAAAACTATAATGATTTTAAAAAAAGAAACGCTCTAGTAAAAGACCTTATTTGTTTATATGTTTTTGTTTTTGAATCTGGTCTTCATAAAAGGACCGTCACAAGGCACACCGTCGAGTTACCTTCGCCCGAATAGAGGGCGGATGAAAAAAATTGTAGGCAATTTGGATTATATTCTAGTTACGCCTCTGTAACTCAATTTATATTAATTAGAATTTTAAACAATTTCGATATAAGAGATACATGAAAATTACACGATTGGCAAAGATTTCTATTTAAATAATTTTTATTTTAATATTTGAAGATCATAGATTTACGAATATGAATTTAATAAATGCAATATATTATATACTGAATGAAATGAATGCTTACAATCATACACTTTCCGAATTTCATTAAAAAAAAAACATCATTGACATATCGCGTCAAAAACGAATAAAACTGTCAATTGATGTTTATCAAGCGAAATTATCTGTAGTCTTTCAGCAGCGCTAATGTCACGTTGACATTTAACAAGTGTCATCAAATTATTGTCCATCGCGAGATGAATTAATACATTTATTTAAATATTATAATTGCATTTAATCACATTTTTTGGAACATATCACAGTTTGAACCACTACGAAAGCGGGTCACTTTTTGTATTATCATTCTTTATGATACTCGTTTAAACGTCTAGAAACATTTACGATACATTGCATCAAACCTCGCAATAGTATACAATCCCGAAATTAATTGGCACTACATAGTTTAAGTATTTGTCCTTTCATGCCCATAATACTGTTCCGACATATCCGTGAAATAATTCATACAAATCTCACAAACCTTTGACGGACAAAACAGCGCAAACGCTTAATTTGGATTCGATTAAATTACTAAGACTGAACTCGTGACCGATTCCCAACATATACGATGAAAGTGACAATGTTTATGAAGTTATTCGCTTTGTGCTAAGGCGCCACTATCACCTACGCATAGCAGTAGCATTAATAGATCGGTGTAAGATTCAGATTAAAAGTTTTATTTATATTTTTTTGGTTTTCAGCCACATTTAATTATCTAAGTCGGAACATTGTTACCGTATTCCAGACCGAATAAAGACAGAATAACGAACGCTAGACCGAGAAAAACTGAGCCCAGGAGATCGCCCAGAGCCGTCAGGTAAGGGATAGCCGCGTTGTCCGGATCCTTCTTCTTCTTCCACATGAAGTGAATCAAGATGTATGAAAGATACAAAAGCACCATGACCTGAAATATAGGGAAATATTTGTTATTGGAATTATTATGTACTGAGATTCTTAATTATGAATATTAGAATTATCAGTAAAAAGATTCAACACCGATTGCTATGTTTTAACATTTACTGTCTTGATAGTCGAAAAAAATTGACATTTACTTTAAATTTGTTTTGTTAGAAAACATTTTTAATCAAAATCAAGTTACCCAAACTTGGTCAAAATGTGAACCATTAGGTCCATTCAACCATTAAGGCTAATCAGAAACATTCGAAGAATATAATGTATCGTTTGTGTTTTTCTAATAAAATCATGTATTAAAATATTATTATATAAGTACAGGATTTCAATATTATCGTAAACGGACTACAAATAAGTTATATAAGACATACATAAACGTAATATAAATATTATTATATAAAATATACCATATCGAAACTAAGTAACTGATAATAAAATTAAAAAATCTGAATTAACGAAATGAGAAGACAAAATAAAAGTATTCAGAGATTGAACTAAACAGAATTAAAAAAAAAACATCATTTTGTGAATTTGGTGTCGTTCTGATGTCCATAAAATTACCAGTTTTATTACAAATTTACCAAAAAAATAACACTAACATTTTTTATATAGCGAATTAAATAAATAAATCACATAATATAAGTTTAAATCACCTGTATTAGTGAGCATAATACGTAAGTGATTCCAAATGCGAACTGGAGGGAGACAAATCCTTGGTACACGAAGTCAGCGACCACCATGAATATGATCTGACCGCAGACCGCGAGGATGAGCAACATTCTAGCAACCTTTGATGCGGTAGCTGTGAACATAATAAAGGGACCTTAGTATCTATTTCTATCATTAAGGACAGCAAAAAGTATTTGTAAATGATCTAAAAAAAACGGAAATACTTAAAAGATCACTTTGTCAAAAGTCCTTTAAAAGTACCATAATGGAAAGGGCTTCTTAAATGCGGGATCAGAATCAAGCATTCTAATAATTTAAAAAACTAAGATGATTCAACTTTTCTTAAAATTGAAACAATTTCTTTTGTCACTGTTGCCGTACTCACTTCCATAGAACAAAGTCTTCCACGGCCATTCGATAATCCTCGTGTTCTCAGGAAGAACCCCAGGGATTGCAGTCTGATGGAGATTTGTAGCCAGTCTCGAAGACTGTACGCAGACCAGATTACCACCAATACCATTAACTATAGGTTGGAAGACCTCGTAGCCTTGATATTGTTCAACCGCTTGGTCAAGGACAATACCTCCGATACTGAAAAATAAGATAAGACCAAAGATTAATACTTAATCATAAATTTATCATTCAATTGTATTTATACTAATACGATATGTTGGTAACGGATTATGTCTTTAGCTGTTGCTATGTAAAATAAATTTGTAATTAATTTAAAATAACAAAACAATACTCAATATTATATTGAAAATTTTCATCTTACCCGCTGATGAAGAGAGCTGAAATGACTGGCGTCCAACCAGTCGTGAGCACGGTTTTGGTGTACTTGTTCTTCCAAACAATAAACACCCAGATCGGGAGAAGGCTGTAGTAGACGCAAAGGAGAGCAATGGGCTGCCATAAAGAGATTTCTGGAAATCAAACATAAATAAATGATGTATCGGTCTAATTGTATCACTAGCACTTTAAAAGGATTCAATCCGTCGAACCAAACAGAAATAAAAAACTCGAAAATCACAACAGAGAAATTTCAGAAAGCGTTGTGATATCAATTTGATTGAAGTAGTAACAGTTTCATTTTATTAATATTTCTACTAAGAAATTAAGTGCCACGTATATATTTGCACAACACAAATAAAATCATACACACTTACTTATTTGTTCAAACATGTATTGAGCAGTGACTGCAAGCACAGAGTTGCTGACGATGTCTCCGATGGAAGCTGCGAGGGGCGTCGCGACGTTATCCGGATTTACTTTAAATTTCTGCGACCCGAATATCACCATCACCATAACGAAATCTGTGAAAATTTTAATAATAAATTATGCGTGTTTTGGAATCATCTAAAACCATACTTATTAAAAACTACTGTGGATAATATTTCTTACAATGTCAATATCTGACGAATGTCTTTGAAACAATTTTGTAAGAAATCTAATTATACGTTTTAATCAAAAAAAAATAATGACTTACCCAAAACAAAACAAGTCGTAGTAGCGGTGAAGATAGCAGATGCTATCAGCAACAGTACATAGTCACCGTTGAAAGCCTTATCGACGATTGTGTTCACTATCACTGCAAACATTGATACCACTGTCGCAGCTACTATTGCTTGAACCTAAAACCATTGGGATTTAATATGACGTCATCATATTGATTTATTGATTCGAATATTCATATGTAGCAGCAATGGAATCCATTGGCGCCTTATAGGAGACAAAAGTATTAAGTTTGATATGACATTGAGAAAACTTTTCTGTTGCATTGTCATATTAAGGCTGGTTTATAGCAAATAAATTCCATGTCGAAATTTATTTAATTTTTTAATGATGCAAAACTTGATAATAAAATTCATTGATTCCAAATTAACTATTTGATATGTATAGCCTTACTTGTAATTCCTATATACCACGTATTTTTACGTAATAAATCCTTTTCTTAAATTTATATGTTTGATTGGCCAAAAAATTCGATTCTTGAACCATTTAGTTTGAATACTGAAGTGGTATATAAATTGTAAACTTGATCTAGTAAATGTTTTGCTATAAAACTTTTCTACTTTCTTGTAGCACATCATAGCGTGCACATCATTTTTGACACTTAATTGCTAATTCAAAGATAGTTAATGAGATTCTTTACCTGAACTAATGATATGTTTCCGACCACCATCGATATAACTTCTCGCGGCGACACCATGTTCCCCAAGTTTGCTTGAGTTGAGAGACGGGACGCAAGGCACATGTCGAGATTTCCTGTAACATTTATCCTATTAGTCAAATACAAGCCGAAATAGGTCCAGTAACTGGAACACTTGGTCTGATTGAGCATCACTAAGTTTTCATATCTTTAATATATTGAATGAATTAATTTATCTTGTGCTCGACGGTGAAGGAAAACACATTAAGGAGACTGCAAAAAAACTACCACGTTTGCGTATCCGTTAATAGTGTTGGAGCAAAGAGGTGGAATAAGCTCTAAAAATTCTCAAGAAGAGAGGAGTCTGTCCAGCATTTTATATAAAAATGGACGCATCGTAGAAGAAATTTGTATCATTCATATTTAAGTAAGGTATGTGCCAAACAAAATTCAGATCGATGTAGGTAAAATATGTTATGAGAACTATTTCTTAAGGTGGAATCAGACGGTTCATTTTTTTTCATTTTCGTGTTTCATTTTGCATCTTTCACTCAAAGTGACACGTATAAACACAAAGTGAAACAAAAGTGCCGAATGAATTCATTAGTGAACTGATCCAACGACGTTGGATCGGTTCATTCGGCATCTTTCATTCCCACTCCGAATGAACGAAAAATGAACAGTCTGAACACAGAGTGAACGTTCACTAGGATTTGGCCATTTTGTCTCGAACGCATTTTTCTTAATCTTTTTTTTAGCTCCTTGATCAAATGATCACAAATTAAACTTATTCCAAGAGACACGACTTCATTCGACGCCATATTGAAAGAAACTACGGATGAATGTTCCTTTTGAGTCATTCCAGCTAAGCCGTGTGAACATGGAATGAAAGAAAAATGAATCATTCACTCAAAAGAACATTCACTCGAATGAACCGTCTGAATCATCTTTACTTTTTCTTACTAGAGTTCGATTTTCTAAAAATGTAACGGACTCAAATACTATTTTTTTTTTATCTTTGCATAACTAGCCAAGTATTCGACGCAGCGAAGAAACATTAAAATAATTACGCAACACAACCCTCGGTTTCAGTCAATATTATATAGTAGCTTAAACATTCCTCATATTAAAATTTGCAAGTGCTTTGGTAAAAGTAAATGATTGGTTCGGGATTTTACCTACTTATAATATACCTCCGTTCAATGGATGATTCATTTATTCCTTCGCCTCACTGCTCGCTATAAGACGTATAGTGTTATCTTATCATTCAACAATAGTTCTTAGTTCGATTGGTATTTTGTCATTATTCCTTACGAAACTATTAAATAACCCACATCGTTATAAAGTTTTGTTATTTACAGCACATTGTAACGGTAAATAGAATTTCAAGTATTTATTTATCTATTTCGAAACAATTTTATCGCGTTCTAGAAAACACGTTAAGTGCATCGTGATCGTTGTTAACTTAGTAAAACAATACATTCGACTTCAAGTCAACGAAAACAATCTAAAATATTCGTTACAATCAATAGATTAAAATACAACCTACATCTCAAAGACTTAAGTTTAAATAATTATCATCATTAAGTTATCACTTAGCATAAACTTGAAAACTTCCTCATTTTGTCGCTCAGGGCTTGATATAATTGGGATTACGTTTTAAAAAAAGGTCAAGTCATTGACTTAATTATTCATTAAATATAATAACAGAGGGAAGTAAAATATTTCTCTGCACTATTGTTCAGAGGTTGAAATTCCACTATTATAATTATTGTTGGTAACTTGAGGAACCATAATATATGAATTTACATGATTCGAATATATGTATTTTTTCTACTCTCCTGTCAGAATCGATGACAATAAGTTCAGTAGGTACTAATTACAAAAAGATAGATATGGTATTTGTCTTTACCTATTTTTATATAGATGATTGGTATATCAATGTATATGTTAGTAACATGATCGGTCCTTAATTTACGAATAAAAAATTCAGGTAATTTTTAATATAAACAGCTTTACTAATTTTTTTGGAGATAATTTTTGGTCTTTTTTATGCAATAGGTTAGCGAACGGACAAATGTGCCACTTGATGCTAAGTCACCACCGCCTCTGGACATCGGCAAATATAAACCATCCATTATATCGCCAATGTGCCACCAACTTTGGAAAAGAAGATGTTATATCCCTTAATCTTGTAATTATAACAGCTCAATCAGCCTTCAAGTCGAATCCGAACAATATTGGTATTGATGTTTGGCGGTAAAATCACCGAGTAACCAACTTATTTAAAAAATATAATTCCAATTTTAAAATAGCTAATAGTCACAACAAACTATCACCACTAACGCCCATTAAACTCTAGAACTTGCAATGATCACGTAAAGACAACACAACGATTATCCATAATGACAGATTCGTCAGCATTAGAAACTATCAGCGTGAAATATAAAGGGTAATTTTATGACAGCCATTACGGTCATGTCTCATGTAAAGTTTATGTTAAACCGAATAGTTAGTACTTGAACGGATGTAATCTTTTTAATTTTATCTTATAATGGACATATTATCTTGTTTGAAGATATTTTATTGTTTAAAACATAACAATTAGTTTTTTAAACTGTTACGAAATCATATATTATTTATTCCTCATCAAGAAGGGCGTGTTTAGATAAGGAGTGAGAAAATTTAAACTCCCAATAAGTTAGGTGGATAAAGGCTTATATGATTCGAGAAATCTTGGAAAGGAACCGATTTTCCATTTTTCACGTAGTTTAAACTTATCCATCTCAAAGGTTTTGTCATCGGGGTTTAGTCATCAGGCATTAAAAGTAGCCTACCTGTATCATAACCAATTTCGATGACGCTTTGATTTTCAATAATAGGTAATATACAAACTTTAATACAACAACGAAATAGCCAGGAATCTATCGTTTTCTCTAAATATGTGTCATCATGTACCTACACAATAATTGTACTATAATTGCACTCAAACGATCCCTTAGCAATTTTGCAGTACAACGAAGTTTCACATAATATGTTACAATTAGCTCATTTTGTATTAGCGTGTTGTAATGAGCTCCAAGAAATTTTCTCCGCGGGAAAGGAGAGACTTTACCTAGCAGTGCGACAGAGATTTTGGAGTTGCTTTAATCACGTAAAATGTTGCGTTATTTAAACTTTTGTCACGGATTATACGTACATAATTTTTATCACTGAAACACGCTTTAATAAATACTAAACGTATTTCTTTATGATATCAGTAGGCGGACGAGCAAATGGGCCATCTGTTGGTAAGTGGTCACCACCGCCATAGACAATGGCGTTGTAAGAAATATTAACCATTCCTTACATCACCAATGCACCACTAGCCTTGGGAACCAAGATGTTACGTCCCTTGTGCCTGTAGTTACACTGGCTCATTTACCCTTCAAACCGGAACACAACAATACCGAGTGCTGTTTGGAATTGGCTGTGTAGAATATCTGATGAGTGACCTACCCAGACGGGCATACCACCAAGTATATATAGTAATAATTTATGAAACATTGTTTTGTGAGTAACAACTGTTTTTTACATGTTAATTTTAATCTTAAGAATTTAAATAAACGCAGTGACAATATTTTATCAAATAATCTCTTTATGTTGATCGATATACCTTTCAGCGACTTCCACAGATAATAAATAATAATCATCGAGTTTATCTACTAATATCGAATAGCTATTGTAATATTTGGAATATATATACGTACATATATAAACAGTATGCGAGTTGTTTGTTTAAAAGATCAACAAAAAAAAAACTTAATATATTTTATGACAGTAAAATAATTGTAGCAATATTGTAAAAATGTATGTAAAAATTGTCATTATATTTTTAAACAACCAATATTTCAAGAAGTAATTTTTAAGTATTTACTCAGTCCGTTTAAAAGATATCAATGTATTAATGATATTCGTATAATATAACATGTATTTTATACCGAAACGGGTTGTTGAGATTATTTATAGAGTTAAACGTTTAGAAATAATAATTATTACGTACCTTTTAAACCCGATAGAGATGGCACTAAGACGAATATAGCCTTCACGACTTGGAACACCTCCCAATTCTGAAAAAGATGATTTTTAAGTCATTATTGACATCACTAAAGATAAAAACCGAAGAATTAATCGCAAACGTAACTTTACCGACAAATATCTGAACTAACATTAACATTATTAATAAAAAATTTATTAAAAAAGAAAAAGATGTTTATTTAACGATAGTTTATCTTTCCAGCCATAAATATACATAATTAGGTACTTTGTTCGATAAATAACATCAAAACAAAAGACAAGACGGATATCTGATTAAAGATACACATTAGATGAGCGTGTTTAATTATTATATTTTATCAAATTCTTATCTGTATAGGATTTTCAAGAAAAAGTTCCACGATTATCGTAATTATTTTTTATTCCGTGAAATTTGTATCTTGTAGATTCAGTCAAAACGTTTATGAAAAGATAAAATGTTGCGAATCTAAATTAATTTAATCTTTTATTTGATCATATAATAAACAGAAACAGAACATAACAGAACTGTTGTTTACCACAAATTGATTTAATATTAAATGAGCAATTCTGGTGTATCTAATCTGCTGCTCCTTCTATATATATAAAAGCGAAATCACTGGTAAATCACGAAATCCCAAAAACTATACAACCAACAAACTTGAAATTTGTCAGGGAAGTTCGTTATAGGGTGTATAGTTCCGTATTTTATGAAACTCGATCCCTATGGGGGTAAAATGGGGGTTAGAAGTTTGTGTTTTATAAATTTCGCGCAGGTGAAGGCGCAGGTTCACCTAGTGTTTATAAATAAATTTATTTCACCCCAAAAAATTATAAATGCGAAAGTAACTCTGGTTGTCTGACAGTTCATCTGTTTGTTGCTCTTTTACGGCCAAACCAGCGAACTGAGTTTTCCACACTCCTTATGTTTTATACTTAAAATCTGACCACTAACTCTTAAACGCAAACGAGATCACGGATGACAACTAAATAAATACATAAAATAAAAAATAAAAAAACTTGTTACAATATAAGAAACGGACTAAGTGATTTTTTTGCAAGCTTAAAAAACTACAGCTTCAATGTAAAGTCACCTGTGAAGATCAATACGTAAACGTGCAACGCATGGCATGCGCGCGCGCCACTTCATTATACTCTCACCTCCGAGGTCCTTACAAATCACAATACAATTACATAGAAAATCCACAAGTACTCATTGTTCTTCAAGTGCTATTAAGATTAAGTGACGTTTGTGGTTTATTTGTATCGCATCGACCTCAATTTTGTATACAATTAGATTCATATTCCATAAGGACATATAAAACTTTATTACACGGGGCATCCCTTTTGATAGAGAAATGAGAAATGTACATTTGTATTGCGTCGAATCTTATGCCTGGTTTACACAACGCGAGGCAGCCTACGCATTATCTGCAGGAACTCGCACTGTGTGGAGGTTTCATATTGATTACTCGCGCTTGCGAGTTGGACAGTAGCTCGTGATCCTGTAACTTCAACAATTTTTGTTTTCACGCGCTTGCTAACCTACCCTCACCATCAGCATGACAGTAGCTCGCATAACGTTACCCGATCCTAGTACTACTCCGGCACTCAACTCCTAACACTTCTAAAATCATCAAAACTGCCAAGGCCAGCCGAGTACGCAACGAATACACAATGCGAGTAGCTGTCAACTGTCTTTCAGCAGCTCGCACTTTGAAAACCAGACTTTAGAATGAGTGAGAATTACCAAAGACTACGCCCAAAAACAGTTGGTAATATACTTTCTCAACTCTATCCTACGACTGAGATTTATTTCTATCACGAGGGTGCTTTAGTCCAGGATCCTTATTATAAGCAAGCCACTAGATTGTCAATATGACAGCTATTATATGAATAGGATGCAAAGAAACATCAAGTCTCATCTCCATTTTGAGGAGAAGTTTCGGAGCTAATTCTACTACTGCCGTAAATTGCGGGGATTGATAGACACTACGTATCAAATTATTTATCGTCCATCATATGCAGGTTCCCACCACATTATTTTTGATGGTCCAATTTTAGAATACGTCATCTTAACCTGTGATATTGCTTTTACAATTCACCTCAAGCTTGGCTTTGAAAGAAAACATCGTAAGGAAACCTTCATGGGTCTAATTTTCTTTAAATCACGTGTATCCACTAACCCCAACTATACTATCTCTATTGGAGCAGCGTTGCTGAATAAGGTCCTATAATTCTTCTAAAAAAGAAAAGAAGGCCTTAACTCCACAGTGGTACATTAACATTTACTTAAAGAAATTAAATTTTAAAATTATTGTTCTTCACTTAGAGATAATAAGTACGAAGGAGGGAAATTATATAAGCCGTTTTGATATGATCACGTTTAAGCGATACACATGATATACGATGTACCTACATGACTAATCGCTATACGTAACGAGGTGCTCGGATTATTAATTATAATAAACACGAGATAATTATCTCTAGGTCGCATGTTCCCATCCAGACAAGCACTTCTCTGATATTCACGATATTTTTTAATATTTGGGCATTCAAATAGACCACTTAATGGTTATCGTGACGCTGCCTAAACGTTACCGCTTTGCCTAAGAAGACCGGGGAGAAGGCGTCTTCGCTATGAACACCTTCTCCTCCCGCCATAAGTGTCGCCGGAGCTAGGGGATCTCTGTACCTCGAGAACCCTCTAGGAATTGGAGGCCCGCAGAGTTAGGCCTACCGTCAGGACGTCATGGTAGTATCCGCATGGATCCCGTGACGTTTCCCGAATAGACGTAGTGGGTCCCGCTGGTTTTTTAGTGGGTATTCCGGCGCCTTCAACGCCCGCAAGCCCCACATACGCCCCCCACGTCATGTGTGGGAAACGCGTTATGCGTGGTATGTGGGACTCACCGGTGCCCAGACGACTAGCTCACCGGAATACACACTAAAAAACCAGCAGTAACCTCTCCGTCTCTTCAGCAGGCGCCACAGGATCGTTTTCGCATATGTTTGTAACCTTTATACTACTTAATTATAAAACTAAATTAACTTTTACTACTTAAAAGTTTACTTACTCTCACACTCCCTAAAACCAGTCCAGCTCCGATGGTACCACAGCCAGCTATGAAGAACGGCACCGCCACTTGCATCAACGTGTTCCACCATCTTTCTTCTTTTTTCTGTAACATACAAAATTTAAATTATATTTTTTATAAAAATCCTTTTTTTTTAAATAAAGACATCAGTGCTTGGTTTTATATGTTACTAGCGAATAAAAATTGATATTTTATATATTTGTTGTAAACAATTATTTCATCGATCTCAATTGTATGCTGCCAAAACAATCAAATTAATGAAATATCCCAACAAACAAACAAACATAATAATAATAATTAACTGGAGCAAAAAAGATATATTACAAAAATACTGACTCTGCTGTGCATGTATTTAATATTAGTTTTAATATTCCTTTGGGGGTGGGCTAATTATTTATTATCCTTAACACAAATTATTTAAATAACCCATAAAAGACTTGAGCACTTAGCTAATAGTAAAATTTAATTATGGTCATACTTATGTTTTAAACTTATTTTTGTAATATTTATTTTTTACGCCAATACATTATTATTAAACATGCACATTTAAAAAAAACACGTAGACATTAAATTAGATTACCATCGAGATCATTTATTTGTATTTTTTTTTTTTTTTTAAGTATATTAGAGAGAGACCTATACCATACACACTTATAGCCGTATGCATTCGGAATCAAGGCTAAATAATAATCCAAGTCCGACTTTAATGATGTTATTCAATCCTTTGCGAATAATTTTATATACATAATAGGAAATGTAAACCAAACAAGCGTAACTTAACATTAACAGGCGGATCGATTGTTTTATTCAAAATCGAATGAAAATAATACAATTATGTATTCTGCACTCATTTAATTTTAAATAACGATATAAATAACTTAATTAATGATAACAATACGTCTTATCCGTTTTTCAATCGACATTGAAACGTTTGAATGAATCAGTGATTATTTGGTTCTTCGTACAAATCACATGGACTCGAAACGTAATATCATTTAAGTATGAAATTTTATGAATGAAAACGGGTAAAAACATAAAAAACAATTCGAATTTCGAATTTTGTTAATAAAATATACATTTCTCCAATCATATTGTACTACGAAAATATGTGTAAATAAATCTTGAAGTCCTCTATAACATATATTATAATCAGTGGGAATTACAATTTTATAAAAAAAATTAACAGTAATAAGTCTTAAGATTAAATGTACGGGCGTTTTTTTTGTTGCCAACTCGCCAACTCCAAGCGCCTGGTTATGGACGACCGCTACACACGCAAGTCGAAACAAGAATGACATTCGTGCCTCTGCACGAATGTCAGTCATGTTCTGGGTGGCCTTATAACTTACAGTCATTGCTGTGTATTCTTTTAAAATACACATAAAAAAAAAGAAATATTTTGAAAAACCTATTCATTATTTGACCAACATTTAAGAATCATTGCTATATAATCTACATGTAATTAAAGTAAATATCACACATATTCATAATCGAAAATCAAAAATATACATAACAATATTATGATTACACTTTTTTTTTTTTTAAATAGATGTCAAAATTGTGAGCAAAATTGTTATTATCTTCTTTTAGATTAAAAAAATTAAACGTGACTAATTACGATTATTTCTATTTTTACTAAGTATTCAAAAAAAAAAAAAAACGATTGCAATTACAATAATCTTAGCTTAACAATTACATTATCACGAGTTAATTACAAAATACATAAAAGCCGTATTAGTCATCATATATTTTTTTAAATATTTAATCAGATCAGATTTAAATAACGCTATCAGATGAGTTAATGAGATCAATCATAAAATGGCGTCGAATTAATCATGATTGTGATAACATAGAAAAAAAATCTTGTATCGACAAATAACCGCGGCAATTTTTTTTTATTATTGCTTGCGTGTTTTATGCCAATTCAGCATAACACCGAATTAAATTAATCAATATTTTTTTTATTATTTGAAATATATATACGTACTGTTTGTCTGTCTGCTGTCTATATTAAAGTGTGACTAACATTGCTTCATTCCAAGTAAGTGTAATAATTAAATAAAACAATTTCTAAAATAAATCTTATCATAGATCTATTATACAATTCAACTGGAATTTGGACCGTAATTATTATTCAAAATTGTTGTAAAAAAATTAATATCGTTGGGCGAAAGTAGGGACTGTTTTGTCTTTATCTATTTATATTGACACTAGTTATCGCTTGTGGCTCCGCCCGCATTTTTGCGGGGGCGGGGGGTTTCTAATCCTAAGTTTAAGGTATAAAGAATGTTCATCCTTTGGGTTCAAGCTTGCTATATTTCTATTTTACTTTCATAATTATATCTAATATTAGTATAGATATATTGTAATTAGTTTTACAATTTTTAGTATTACGATTGATTGTTTGCGATACAGCGATAGTGATATTCATAGAAAAGAACGAAAAACAATGTGTTAATAATTAAAGTATATAATACCTATGAATACTAGGACATTGTTTTCAATTTACTATAGATCTACCTATCTTAGTTTCTAATAATCATGTGATATCGATGCCATTAAGGTTTCGATATCACATATTAGAAACTAGATAATCATTTATTTAGAATGTGTGCAAAATTGTTATCAAATTGTGAGAAAGAAATGACAATTACTTGGCGAGTACAAAACGAGTACGCTTAGTATCGATATCTAGGGATGTTTACAAACGCACGTTTTATTCACGCTATGGGTCGTGATGATGCGTTATCGGTGGCGATATGTGTCGCAAGTATTAAAATTATTTAAACGCAGTGTAATGTTCACGTGTACGGTAGTTTTACACACACACTTTTCAGAACGCGCCAAATTTATATTTTTTTATTTTCCCGCGCTTCGCAACATCTGTCACTAGCGATGACAGGTGCATAAATACATAGATAATATATATTATAATACTAATGAATATGCCATTATAGATCTCTACACTACACTCGGTATCGGCCATTACTAACAGTGACGTTTGTTAACCTCCCTAGATCTGTCGATAAAATAACAATGTCTCGAAGAGGTATTATGCTGCGTTTTCTGAAAACAAAGGTAGACAATTTTATTGTTGTCAACCCTATAAGATGCCAAATCTAAAATTGATACAATGATGAGTAACTTTTCAATCATTTTTTTTTTCAGGAAACACACCATTGAGATAATAAATCTTTTTTATACGTTCTGTACAGAATAAATTATTGTTAAAAAAATAAAGAAACTTACGTTAAAGTTGGTTAAGACAACTACGATTATACTAAATTGTACAAAAATAATAAAATTGGTTTTATTTTTAATATACTTCACTAGTACGGTAGGATGTAGAAACAATTAGATTGAGATGAAATTAATAGCAATTAATTCCAACATCAATTTTAATATTGATTAATATTTATAGAATTATTGTTTTATCTTGAAAATTTTTAATTAACATAATATTTTCTGACTTTCCTCACTCTCTGATCGTACTATATATTTCACTACAAATTGACTTGAATACACACACACATAACGCTGAAACAATATTGTACATTAAATTATTTCGTTTTAAATTTATTGAAAATGTTACGTCAAATGTCATGTTATTCTGATATGGTATTTGAGTTATTTTTTATTGTACATTGTCAAAATCACTTATTCGCCACCTGTCAGGTTTATTTGATGCGAACTATTTTAATGCTTCATTTATAATTCACAGGTAGAACGACAAAGAAGGAGTTTGACTTTGAAGAAGTATGTAGGAAAACGTCGGATTCAATGTGCAGAGACGCTATTGGCGCCAATTTGAGTTATCGGTCCAGGTGCGGACTTTTAAAGAATGATGATGAAGTTTAAAAATTTTGGCGCTGATAACTGTAAAGTTATCTGGAAGCGGACTGTCATTGTATGAGGAGGAACGAGGACCATGTTGAGGAAGGTCTTGAGCATGGACGTGGATGGATATAGAGGAAGGGGACGACCAAAGAATCGATGGATTCTGTGAAAGACGATATGGCTGGAAAGAAAGTTACTTGTGAGATAACATCAGACAGAGAAATATGGAAGAAGAAGACATGCTGCGCCGACCCCAAATTAAATTGGGATAAGGGCAAGAGGATGATGATGGTTTCGATATATTTTCTAAAAATTACGTAAAGAAGGCAATATTAAGAAATGGAAATGTTGCTAGCCTTATTATATTCTCATCACCACTAAACGGCGTCATGATTTGCACAGTTGTATATTTAATTTTAATAATTATTTTATCTTGGCGTGATTAAAATTAATATTACTTTGAATGGGACGATTATACGAGATTAAAAATGTGTTTGAGTTCTGAGTTATTTAATATTCGAATTTTGTAAACTTCTTGGCGTACATTACGCCTTTCGCGTTTCGAATCTTATAATTCCAGGTGTACCTTTGTAGTCAGTAATTTATAACTCACACATTTACCCACTCACACGCAGGCAACGCAGAGGGCGGTTAGTAGTTAAATATATATATTTACTATACAATAAACTAATGTCTAGTTTAAGGTTATGAAGCAACAGTAAAGTTAACGAATGCATAATTAATGAATATTAAAATAAACATTAATTAATGGAAAGATGGATTTGATTTGCTGACCGGTTCTCTTAAGTAGAGTAATCTACATTCTGAATCAGTGGTAAATTCAAGAATGCTAGTCTTTTTGAAACTGATAGCAATACTTTCTCATAGAATGTAGGTGAACACTAAGAGAGGATTGAAAAAAAAAATCATGTCCTGGTTAAAAATGGCGGATTAAAGTTCGTACACAAATTCGCTTTTCCTGATTTTAAAAATATGACATATACATTTTTGGGCAAATGGGCCACAAAGTTACTAATATGGAAATCGGGGTATACATTTATGTTTATGAAAAAATACAGCTTTTACAGCGTTTTTCATAATTCATCACCCGAGATGTTGAAATTGGGGATAAAAGTCTCGTAAAAAATATCGAAGTTAGTCTTTTTTCAATTATTCAAAAAAATCTAAATCAGAATAAACTCTATTCAAGTAAGCTTTTACAAGCACTTTTGAATCGTCATTTAACAAGCTATATTAAGTGAGGTAGGTAGGTAATATACCAATAGTAGCATGATATTTAGGCTTGTACTTTAAAATAAAAGTCAGTCATTAAAGAACTCAAGGAAATTCATCCTTAAAGGGGTGAAATTAGGAATGAAGATTTTTGTGGTAGTTCTCATTATGTAGAAAAATGTATTTGGTATTTAATCATATGTTTATAAGTAAAAATTCAACGTTGCAGTGAGTCCAATCGGGTATCCCACCAGGTAATCCCACGAAAATTAATGTACTATACTTAGTATCAATATATGTGATAAAACAATAATTGAATACGAATCGTAATTCAAAAACTTCAAGCAACGATTGTCAATAGGGCAATGGATTACCTAGCGATGTAAAAAGTCGCAACAGTAATGATCAATCCTGATTCCTGAACCATTGTCGTCCCCAGTACTAACACAAGTGATAAGCTTATAAGGAGGGGTCATACATACATAAGCAGCCCGTAAATGTCCCACTGCTGGGATAAAGGCCTCCTCTCCCTTTGAGGAGAAGGTTTGGAGCATATTCCACCACGCTGCTCCAATGCGGGCTGGCGAAATACACATGTGGCTGAATTTCGTTGAAATTAGACACATGCAGGTTTCCTCACGATGTTTTCCTTCACCGCCGAGCACAAGATGAATTATAAACACAAATTAAGCACATGAAATTTCAGTGGTGCCTGCCTGGGTTTGAACCCGAAATCATCGGTTAAGATGCACGCGTTCTAACCACTGGGCCATCTCGGCATTATAAGGAGGGGTAATTTGAAGCATTGCAGGTTTTTTTGCTTGCTTGGCTTTATACTTGAAGATTAGATTGCTACCAAGCACAAGATGAATTATAGACTCAAAGTAAGCAAGTAATAGTATAATTTAGCTTGTTCCCTTTGAACACAAATTCTCCTGTTAATACTCACATAATGCAATCATTAGGCCATCTTTGCATTTCAAGATAATGTTACACTAACCGGTTAAAGCTTAGGCTTAATTGAAATCAATAATTAATTACGTAACTGTGTGATTTCCTTTAAGCACGCATTAAATTCATCATGCATCACAGTCCTGATACAGATAAAAAGTCACGGGCGTGACGTTGGAATAATATCATTATTTTGGCCACATTACGAATTACGAAGATGTAGATCACGTAAAGACTCGTGACTTAGCTTTTTTTGACGTTATCTAGTATTACGTCCAAGCGATTAATTTTGATTTAATGTTATTGAATTTTTTTTAATTAATTAAACAAAAAAAAAACATTAATTAAGAGCTGAGATGGCCCAGTGGTTAGAACGCGTGTATCTTAACCAATGATTTCGGGTTCAAATCCAGGCAGGCACCACTGAATTTTCATGTGCTTAATTTGTGTTTATAGTTCATCTCGTGCTCGGCGGTGAAGGAAAATATCGTGAGGAAACCCGCATGTGTCTAATTTCGGAGTAGCGTGGTGGAATATGCTCCAAACCTTCTCCTCAAAGGGAGAGGAGGTCTTAGCCCAGCAGTGGGTAATTTACAGGCTGTTTATGTTATGTTTATGTATTGAAAATTCTACTTTTATACAAGGTTTGGTTTTAAGTTTGAAGGGTAAGTGAGCCAGAGTAAGGGGCATAACATCTTAGTTTCCAAATTTAGTGGCGCATTGGCGACGTAAAGGATGGTTAATATTTAATACTTTACCACTTAACATCAGACGGCCCATTTGCCGGTGCAACTACTACATAAAATAAATAAATAATCGACATTCAAGACAGTCAACAATCAAATCGTATCAAACCATTAACTTAAGTTTTCTTTGTACAAGGAAACGAAAAATTATGCTATATTGTTATACCATGTCTTTCATTGCGGTTGTTCTCAGAATTACAGAATTCCAGATCCTGTATTTTCTCCTATATCCTGTAATTTATAACTAAGCCCATATCCACGTGCTAGGTTAATCTATGTCATATTTCCTTATGTTTGCTTCTTGTTTTATTGATTATAATATAACAAAAAGACAGACACTTGGTAAATACTTGGTTTTGTACTGACATAGTCTACCACTATACTTTACTATACAATAATACTGGGTATTATTCTTGGAGTGAGTTGTTCGAGTGAGATCTTAGTTCACAAGATTGATAAATATGAGGTATGGTATATACCTCGTGTGTTGATTAATTCTTCAGATCCATACACTATATTCCAACTATAACAGGAAAAAGCCACATAAATAACTTTTCACGGCAAATTTACACGATATCATTGGTTGAGAGCTTGATTAATCTATGATATTCACTTTTGATTAGCGAAAAATAGCGTTTTGAACGTAGACGAAACTGTTATCGGAGTTTTGGAAGTAAAATTTAAATGGAAATAAGTAGTTAATTGTAATAGCGTTGTATTATAAATGAAGATATATTAATCATAAATTCTTAGCAATCAAATTAAACCTCATAAAATACGTAAATCGAAGGTTTGTCTATCTTTATTCCTACTTCCATTGGAATAGGCTAAACGTTATATTCAGGGCGTCAATTCTACAAACAAATTGTCACTTTATCGCGATCGAATTGAAATGTAATCGTTTCCGTTTCGATTTTCCTGTTCTACTTGCTACTTAAGGATCCAGCTACAGTTCGGTCGAAGTTGGATCGAAACATAGGGATCGTACCGTAACCGGTATAAGTAAAAATTGGCCGTCTGTTATGATTTATGAAGATTATTTTTTGAGGAGTAGTTCGATCGAAATAGGTGACGTATCATAATCGTTATATTAATTAAATTGTACCTAATCTTAAAACCATGTATTAAATAACTGAAATTAATACGTAACTTGATTGATTAAATAAATTGGTTGATAAAATTGATAACGTATATAATCTGATACGAGATATTGATAAATTGATACGCAAACACGTGGTATATTTATTTAATAGGTTGTAGTTCTTTGTGCAAGTCAGTCTGGGTAGGTACCATCCACTGATCATATATGCCGTCGGAATACAGCGATACAAAGTTGTATTGATGTGTGCCGGTTTTAAGGGTGAATAAGCTAGTAACTAGAAGCACAAGAGACATAACATCTTAGTTCCCATAGTTTGTGATTGGCGATGGATTGGTTAAAATTTCTTACTTTTTCTGTCCAACAATGTTATAAAAAAATAGTGTGTGACAATAATGGCGTTCACACACACTCGCATATTCACACACACACGTGTAAACGTACACACGTAGGCACGCACACATGATGAAAAGCAAAGCTCCTACACTGTAATACGATTAATGAGTTCGTAGATTGTCCTTATGCATTCGTGGGCATCTACCTTAATGTAACATTATCGCTGGATATATAAAACATATATAAAAGAATATATTTAAATAACAATTATTTTTCAAATTACTTGTTTTTTTTTTATCTATTCGAAGCATGTAATTTTACTGTTCGTTTAAAACTGTAAGAGGTTATTTATCAAAATAATTATTATAATTATAACAGCAATCATGGATATATTACTCGCATATATGTTATGTTTAAATAGATATGTTTTCACTACGCGGACTTAAATGTGAAATATTACGCTTTTCGTAAACGTCACATACATGGCTTCGGAAATAACGAAACCATTTTTTTACATACTAGTATGTGTGACGTCACAGTGAATATTTAAGGTTGAAGATAAAGTTTTCTAGCGAAGTCGTTAAAGCCTTTTGTATGAATTAATTTGTTATCTGTGTAATGTACACTCAAAGGCTATTTGTTTTTATAATACAGGTACCTGATAAATTATGTGACATGGTGGTAAGTGGTCATTACTGCTTATTTAAATTGCTACTGTTTATAAATTTAGCCGTTTCGTAATGCATCACCAACGTTGGAAACTGAGACGTTAACGGTTAAAAAAAAAGTTATGTCTCCTGTGCCTATAGCTACACTGACTCACTTACCATTCAAACAATTCTAAGTATTGCTGTTTGGCGGTAGAATATATGATGTGATACTGCTCAGTGGGGCTTGCACAAAGCCCTACCACCAAGAACTGATGAACGCTTGGCAAGCGTTGCAATGAAACACTTAAATTTGTTTGTGAAAAAATATCTAATAAAACTAGCGTTTTAATATTCTCCGAATTCAAATCTAATCCAATTGTCATGGCGATCGGTTGAACTTTATAGAATTGTTTACTACTATAATTATTTTCATATATGTGTAATTCGCCAAAGACCCAACAGACCTGAAGTCTAAGACCCTGTCTTAATTATGAACACTGAATTTGATTGGTTTATGTAATAATTATTCCAAAATATTTTTTTTTTTTTGTATTAACTAATACTTTTTGAGAAAAATTAAGTGTCGTTAAGTTCCGTCCAACTTTCTTGATTTTTTTTTCTTTCATATGAACCTTCTCCTCACAATAATAAACACAACAGAAAACAATAAACGCAAGTTTCGAAACTCCACCCCTAAGGGGGTAAGACGGAGGTTGGAGTGGTTTATGAATTTCGCGCGGGTAAAGCCGCAGGTTTAGCTAATAATATATATATAATTAAAACTCGTTTAAGTCCGTCCACGTGGAAAAAGTAAAAATGTTTTGCGTCAACAAAGTTTCACTTAACTACGGCCATGAAATTCGAAACGTCAGACGGTTAAAAAAATAAATTAAAAAATATTTACTTACGCCAGATAAAGGTTGTTTTTCCGCATCCGCTTCAGTGATCTTTTTATCCGGGGGACTTCCTGGGCTCTTTAGATCCCCGTTTGAATTTATCGAAGCCATTGTAAAACCGCTGTCCGGACTGCTAATCTCATCTGTAACAAATGACAATCACAAATAAGGGTAGGTACTTATAACCATATAGAAATTATAATTAGATTCATTGAATATGTAGAATTTAAAAAAATACCTAAATATACAAAGTGTACACGTGTATCTACGTGTTTTGTATTAACAGTTACGATGGGCAAGAATTATTAATTTTTCATTTATCTCTCTAAGTGTAAAAATATGTTACGGAACCCACGGCAGATGTGATACAACGAGAGTTTCGTTGTATATAACAAAATTGACAGATAGAGCGCTTGGAACATTATAGTGTGGCAATAAAACCGAATACCAAATAGAAAAAGTATTAGTCCTTGTCCAATACGTTATTATAGTACAGTCTTGTATTTATAATAATTAATACTATGTCAACAGATGAAATAAAAAAAACTTGTATAAATATAGATAATATGTACGTGATATTTTTATGGCTGAACTCTATACTATGAGCCGAGATGGCCTAGTGGTTAAACACGTACATTTTAACCGATGGTTGTGGATTCAAACCTAGTCAAGCACCACTGATTTTTAATTTTGAAATTTTAATTTATGTTTATGATTAATTTCGTGCTGGGTTTCAATGCAATTGTGTCAGTTGTGTGTGGAGCAACCCTAATTGGAGGGGGATCGTGAAATTAGCTCCAAACCTTCTTCTAAAATGTGGGGAGGTCTTAACCCAGCAGTGGAACATTTAGAGATTGTTACTTACCTTTAAAATAACTGTACTAAAGTATGAACATATTTTTATAATATTACTAGTTAAAAACCCTGCTTCGCTAAACTAAAACTGAATAGACACGGCTTATACTTTACTTTACATATAATTTTTTCAGTAAACGTTGATCTATTATTTACTGTGGATAAGTTTCCATCGAGTCTACCGGAACCTTGCATAATTTTTTTATTTAGAACACACTTTCTGAACGCAACCGTAAATGTCAAATATGGCCGCCCGTTGAACAGTCACGAAATACAAATGTCAAAAAATTGTTGATAGGATACATGCACGAAATTATTAATATATATAAAGGAATTACTATGTATTTAATGCGGAAGTGAATTTGGTTTGTGTATCTCGCTTCTCGGTTCATCTATATCTTGACTTACGGTCAGATCTGACACGCACAGATAAGACAAACTATATTGATTAGCTGTTCTATAGAATTTAATTACGCTGATATATTCGAGTGTGTTCGACAACCCAGGTGCACTATACCGTTATTCTCCTAATCCAATGGGATGCCATTTCGTCTAGACAGAGTATAGGTCCTCGACTGGCTTTACGTCCTCTCCGAGGTTTCGAATTTCGGATTGGTCGTGAAGATTTTCTTTACAGAAAAACCCAAACAATGTTTAAATTAAACGTATTTTAAATGGGAAAATGCTTATTATATAGTAATTGGAATAGACTAGGATAAAATCTAGTAAAATTACAGATGTGGTACAACTAGCTAGGGTAACCAGGTGTCAGGCTTTAGACTGGATTGGCGTTTTAAGATCGTGTCCGGCCGGTTCGTTTTATTACGCTTTTTATCTGCATACAGAAGGGCTTAGTGAAGATGTCTGAGTAGGTATTTATGAATTGAAACTTTATTGACCAAACACAATCGCTACAAACAGGCTAGACGCCATCGGCTTTGTCTGCCAGACAGCGTTTATGTTCTGACAGCGTCACTTACGGCATATATATACATTATATACAATTACAAACATAGTATGTAGATAGATATGCCACGCAATACTTAGTATTTTTTGATCCAATTTGAAAGGTGAGTGAGCCAGTATAAATACAGACACAAGGCCTTTGGCCTTTTTTTTTAGCGTTTCAGTTCACATGACCTTCGGTGTATTGGCGATGTAAAGAATGATTGATATGTTTTTAGGCACCGATGTCTATGTGTAGTGGTGACCACATACCATCAGATGGCCCGCCTATCTATGCAATAAGAAAAATCAACATATATATATATATATATTATACCGCCAAACAGCAACTTACAAGCTTAGTATTTTTGTGTTCCGGCTTAAAGGGTGTTGAAGTTAGTGTAAATACAGGCATAAGGGACGAAGCACTGACGATGGACTAATTAAAGTTTCTTTATCAGTACCAATATCTATGTGAGGACCGTTATGCCAGACTGCCTAAAGTAAAAAAAAATACACTGCGTTTAACATAGTCGGGGTGCCTTAAACGTTACAGAGCGAATCAATTTCGTTGTAAGCAAATAACATTACAAACACGTATTAAAAATCGTAGGTGCTGGTCCGGATTTAAGTCGGCTATCTTTATCTATCTGCTGAGTCATCTCGGCTTTGTATTATAGTTATCTATTATCTATTTTATGTAACTATAACTATTACGATACTTTTTTTTAGAGTTATCCGAATGAAATAGGCTAAACCAAGTGGTTGTATTGTTGAATTCTTGCAAAATAAACGTATATATAAGTCTATATAAAGTGAACGGTACACTAATAGACTACCACGATTGCATATTACTCAGAATGTCGTAATTTCTACCGATGACGTCACAACAATTATTCGCCTTCACTCAATTGTTGTAAGATTTTTTTCCATCGAGCTGTCTGACCGATGTCGAAATAGTCATACATACTTAAATTTTGTTAAGCAATGAGATCAATTTTAGAAGGTCTCATTGTGTTATGATTATATGTGTATGTAGACTAACGAAGAAGGTCGAAGCCGTTGGGGGACGTATCACGACGTTAAAGTAGAGATGGACAAAACACTTAGCCAGCCCTGGAAAGATGGAGGTTGGACCAAAGTGCGCCCATCAGATTTCAGATAACTTTAGATGAATGTCAAGTATGCAATGAAGAATGAGCCGAGATGGCCCAGTGGTTAGAACGCGTGCATCTTAACCGATGATTTCGGGTTCAAGCCCAGGCAGGCACAACTGAATTTTCATGTGCTTAATTTGTGTTTATAATTCATCTCGTGCTCGGCGGTGAAGGAAAACATCGTGAGGAAACCTGCATGTGTTTAATTTCAACGAAATTCTGCCACATGTGCATTCCACCAACCCGCACTGGAGCAGCGCGGTGGAATATACTCCAAACCTTCCCCTGAAAGGAAGAGGAGGCCTTAGCCCAGCCGTGCAGCAGTGCTAATGTAAAAAATGCAATGAATACGCTTAGTACAAGACGGTAAGAAAAGGCACGCGAAAGACTTGTTTATTCAGCAGTAGGACTCATGTGGACTTAATATGATTATGTGTGTTTGTGTATGAATACATTGCAAATCATAAAATCTACCAATAACGTATGGAGCGTGAAAGTGTAATGATCACTTTCAAACTGGTAGCATTTTTTATAATCAATAAGTAAGTTTGATGTATATTCAATAAAGATTTTGACCTTGACTTTGAATTTAATTGTATTTTATTCATATGCCACTTTTAACACTCAAGGCTTAGCTTGTAAAGAAAAATGTCATTGTTCATAATAAGCGAAGATATCAAGAAGATAAACAACATATATCTATTTTCCTGGTATTCATTGTGTTGCTATGTTTAAATAATAATTAATTTTTAAATAGGTTATTTATTTATAAATATTCTAATTGACAAATGAATAAATTTGCAATTAGAGAATTAAGGATATTTCAGAAATTTTAGCATAATCATAAATCGGAATGTATATACCGATAATAATATGTAAAAAACTTAACGGTTCCTCTGTTATCAACAAACTTATACTTTTCATGTAATTTGAAGAAAGTAGAAAACAGCCGAATGAATACTTTTTTGAGTTGACAAACATGTTTTCCCAATATAAATACATTTGTTCCTGTTTTAATATATATTAACAGTACTATGTAATAACTGACAAGTTCTGACTAATTTAATACGACCTTATTGGCTTTCGAGAAGGTCTCGACAGAAAACCATATCTTCGAAAGAAAGGAGCTCTTCTATAGTAACTTAAGTGTAAGACTCATTATCCAAAAGTACAATTTTAGTGCTTAAGCGTTTTGTCTTATTGACAATAAAACTATATCAGCGCGATCCGTGCTTTGTACCCCGTCCTAAAGCCTCATTAACCATTTACGTAACCAACGAGTCATGATTTTTTTTTAATAAAGATAAAGGGTTTTTTACTAGAACATATTCTTAAAGGATAATAACATATGCAACGAACAAACATTTGAGGATAATATCTATGAAATATTCATTGCGTAATGTTACTGACTGTATGAATATATAAATAAACGAAGACACTTGAACATCATTTATTTTATTGATAAAAATGTAATATTTAGTTTATTCCGGTTACATTTATATTTTTACCTGCGTCGTATTTTTTATACCGTAAACATATTTACTTACAATGCGAAACCACGACTGTAAAGTATACGTTCATAATGATTGATTATGTATATTAAAATAACCTTATTTATAATTAACCGATTTTCTTTATTAATTGGGTTATCTTCTAAAATGAAACGGCAGAAAACGACACGTAAGGAAAAAGTTTTATGCCAACTCCAGGCGACATTTTAATTTTTCGTCAATGTTTTTATTCACACGGGATATTTATAACATTTTTTTTTATTGTGATTTACTTAGTCTCATACATTACTAATTTATTTGATTGTGTCTTCTTCCAAAAGTGTAACCCACGACAATTCTCGTATTTTTTTTTTACGTTAGTTATTAGTGGCATTTTAATTAATAAGTTATTTAATTTCTTTACTCTGCCCCATTAGAATATACTATATATTTTTTTACAATTGGTCCTCTGCCTACAGATTGCTTGGAAGAGATAACTGCTTTAACGATAAGGACATTGTACCTCATGCAACTTGGTACATTCAATAATTTATTGTGAATATATATCGTTAATTGGGTTGTAAGAACTATGAATAAATAAATACATATCTTTACGTTATTTGTCAGTTTGTATACCTTAAACAGTCTCAAAAATAATTAAATATAATCAACGATGAATTTTACACACACAATTTAAACACTTATAATTTATACTACACAAAATATGTACTTTTATATTGAAGTACATAATCTTCGTAGAAAATGAATGAATGAATTCCTTCCCGCCCCATACATATATTTACACTCGTATATAGAATCCTTAAATTTAAAAATAATATAAACATTACCCAGCATCGTGTATCCGTTCATTTTTCTCAAATATTTCCTGATCGCCATCTCTATGACATCCGTACCGATATAATGTGACATCTCATCAAATATTTATCACTGCACAGAACAAACGCACTATCTTCGACATCACTAAACCAGAACTGCCGGTCGCTACACAAACGATTAAATACGGAAACTAATGATTTCCTATATAAAAACACATTGCCTTATAGACGTACAAATTACATCGATTAATTATATAAAAACTATATACTTTTATCGCATGGCTTAAATACATAATATTTTCGACTGCACATAAGTAATGCTGTGTTTGATCGCGGGTATTTCACGAATGAACATAATTCAGAATGTAGTTTATATTGCAAACTGCATTCACTTTGACATTCAAAACGAATGACGTTCATCGTTCACAAACATTGTTTACATTTGATACATGTAATGAGTTTGTTATTAAAATTGTTTATATTTCGATTTATTAATTAGTTATGATTAGAGTAAGTAAATTGTTTTTATTGATAGATATCATAAAGTCGACGATAATTATTGGGTATATTTTTTTAACGTCTCGGGTAATATTTTTAAGGAAAAGATAAGTATTTTCTTAAATACACTATCTTTAAAATAATTCCACCGTGCTGCTCCACTGACGTAAATTAAGATCCCTTAACGTCGTACATTCGCTGAGGATAAAAGAAGAGATCGAAACGTTATTTAAATCAACTTAAAATTAGAATTTCAATGTAACTTCGAAAAATAAATTGTATATAAATAGATATGTCAACGTCTCAAACTAAAAACTTCGTTCCATTCTTATTTTAAATATAATAAAAAAGGTTTATTGTAAAAAAAAAAAAACAAATAAGGCACAGTGCAATATAACCCCAGCTCCTAAACTAGATAACTGTGTAATTATTTAATAATAATAAATGAATGTGTGCATAAACATGTATGTGTGCGTACGAGCACGTGTGTATGTATTTTAATTTTTTAATATTTTAAAATGTTATCGTATTATTAGTATTTAATAAAGTGTCATAAACAAATATAGATTCGGATTTAAATTTTTAATTTACTATCTAAGTTTATTATTTGATAAGGTTGGACTGTTGTTAAGTGGATGAAAAATATTAAGAACGCCTGATGTCGTTGCTACAGTCGCACACTGCAACATTCCGTATGACAGCAGTACATACAGAGCTATTCAAGAACTCACATCCCTTCTCACTAGTAAATTGTTGTAAATTTATTAGCAGTGATATGCTATTTTGATCCGTATATACTTAAAATGTTATGATTATTAAAAAAAGTCGCATATCATCCTATGCTATTTTTGTTTATTTAATTAGTATGGGACGATTTAAATTATAACATATGCCTTAAATGATATCAATATAGTTGTGTTTCCCACTGCTGAGCTAAGGCCTCCTCTTCGTTTTGAGGAGAAGGTTAATCTTGAATTATATTAGACTCAAATACTTCGGTTTTGCTCGAGTAATATTTATTGATGAGCAAAAAACAGTTGTATGATGATCTCGACGTGCGTTTTATAAATTTATTTATCAAACGTAATATGTGATCTTGTTCGATTCGTAAGACGGATACGATTGATATTTACTTCAACAAATCGATTCGACTGTTTGAATAGCCGATAATCACTTTTATATTTCATAGATTTTTGTTACTTCCGTTTATTTAAAGTCTGTTCAGTTGATTTAGGATTTCGTTAAGTCGATTTCGAAAATGGCCTTGCTTGTACGGCAATATTTATTTTATTTAAAATATTCAGAAACACTGGTAAACCTTATGTTATTGTTTAAATTGAATCTTTAGTGGTTTATGTAATCAATGTTTAGTTTGTTTCCCATTAAAAATATAACCGATATGGGCAGTATATATAGATATTAACACTAAGAAATATTTATCGCCCCCTATATCGTCAGTATGTCACCAAGCTTTGAAGCAAGATGTTATGTCCTGTGTATCTGTTATTACACTGGTCCACTCATCCTTTAAGCCAAAACACAACAATATGTGATGACTTATATACCCAGACAAGCTTGCACACAACAAATTAAAAGTTCAAATTCAAATATATTTATTCAAGATTATTACACTTTCATATTGATTGTATAAAATTCTACCATAGTTCCGTCTTAAGCACAACAAAGCGCCAGGTAATCGTTGAACCGCAGCATTTCGAAACGGCCTGTTTTGGTAACTAGCCGTGATGTAATATGGCGGATTAATAGTAGTAATTCTTAATTCTTGGGTGCCTTACCAATGGCTTAAGACTTGGCTATCGTGGCGCCATTGCATCTCTTGGACCCAGGCTTGTTCAAACACTACCGCGAAGTTCCCATGCCTCGGAAAGTATGTACCTACGCGTGAATTATTTCGATTGTGTCAAAATGCTGTCCTAGGTCCTATGATAGTGAGTTTGCGCTTGGGTTTTCATACACTTGTGCAACACTATTATTTTATACAGGTTAGTCATCACTATTCGAAAAAAAGTGAATCCTATGTGAAATGATTTAATTGAGAAAAATTTAAAACTTAAATGTAATTACTATCTATTAAATACTCTTTATAAAAATGAGAAGTTTTATTTATTTTATTGTGTTGCCTAACTAAAAAAAACATTGAACCAAAATAGTATGCTATACATGACAGATAAAATCTGTCGACGGTTTTTTTGTATATAATACAAGCGACCCGCCCCGGCTTCCCACGGGTGCAATGCTCATACTAAATATACTACAGTATGTCTTTATATATAACGTTGACAGTTTTTCATTATTTTTTTATGGCATTGTTTGGCGGACGAGCATATGGGCCACCTGATGGTAAGTGGTCACCACCGCCCATAGACAAAGGCGCTGTAAGAAATATTAACCATTCCTTACATCACCTATGCGCCACCAACCTTGAGAACTAAGATGTTATGTCCCTTGTGCCTGTGATTACACTGGCTCACTCACCCTTCTAACCGGAACACAACAATACAGTGTACTGTTATTTGGCGGTAGAATATCTGATGAGTGGGTGGTACCTACCCAGACGGGCTTGCACAAAGCCCTACCACCAAGTAACATTCATCATTCATAAACATCTTCAAAAATATTCATTTAAATTATATGCTGTAAATATACATTGATCTATATTAAACGCACAATGTATTTAAGTTACTTAATTGGACAAGGAATAATGCTGTATTGCTTAAAATCGCTTAGAAGATAAGCCATGATTTCTCATAAAAAGTAAAGAATAGCGGACTGGCGTTTACAATGTAAGCGCAAAAAAATGTGTTTATTTTCGACCTCACATTAAAAAACTCTAAAATTATCAGTGTTTGTCTATTATATTGTTCATGTATTATACATATAAACTTCCTCTTCGATCACTTAATCTATTAAAAAAATCGCATCAATATCCGTTGTGTAATTTTAAAGCTCTAAGCATACAAAGGGACACAGGACAGAGGTAAGCGACTTTGTTTTATACTATGTAATGATAATTTTATGTACCTATCGTGACAAACATAAAAAAAAATCGCAATAAATACAAGTTTATAGTGTTAATAGCTGTATCTTATCATATTTTTGTAAATAAGAAAGATAGAAGATTAACGCTGAATAAAGAAATGTTGTTGTTAAAAAGAGACGCATATATATTTCTCAATACATTGTTGCACCGAGAGACAATTGTTTTTGAGTATCTAAGGTACTTATCGATAAAATATCAGTCGTATTTTATTTGATTTGCTACTTTGAAAGGTCTAACAATGCAAACGGGACAATGAAACCTCTTTTTCCCAGAACTTTCACAGTTATTATTGTATTTTCTAATACATAAAACATTATAAATTATACGTTTATATTAAAGCAACTGACACGCAATAATAATATTTACTTTTATTACGAATTTTATATTAAAAAAAAAATGGTATAGTAATTTTAATATAAAACAACGTGATTCTTTAACGAGATAGTGTTGTTGTTTAAATAAAATATTATGTTTTTTTTTTAATGTAGCAACAATACAAAATATATATTTTTATTGCTTTGTTTTTATATGAAGTTGTTTATGAATCAGCCAACTACGAAATAAGTGATTACTTTAGTGGTAGGCTATTGCAATTATACATCCTAGAGTTCTATTAATGTATGTTGATATAAATAATAAGAAATTTCAAATTTATACCTACTTAAGTCCGGAGTTATAATTGTTACACGCGTACGACTACGCGTTCCAGAAAAACGTAAAAATATTTTTTAATGAATCGTTTAAATAAATCATACAATTAATATTTTATAGTAAATAAATTATTTTATAACATAAAATAAACCTCGAGTTAATAAGAATGTTGAATGGAATTATAATACTTTGTTATTTCAAAGTTATTTTGGAGAAATAAATAAATAGACGATTAAACATTTATAAAATTATATTGTATTATATATTATATATATGTATATTGTATTCGTTGATTTTTATACAATAAATATTGTAAAAAAAGAAATAGTAAAAGCGGAACGCAAAATCAAATTCCTTATAATATATTTTTTATAAAATACGACGTAAATTATTGTTTTTTTTTCCATATTATTGTCTACAACTCTTCAAAAATCAAAGGATTTTTTTAATTTAATTTGTATGAAATTTAATGGCAACTTTTGTTATTTCTATACATTAAAGTTGCCATACTAAAAAAAAAATATGGAGTAATTTTGTGCTGTTATCGTTAATAAATAATTCGTTTTTGTGGTTCCACCCAATATATTATATATATGTCTAATATAATCTACTTTAATTATTGTTACCATTTTTTTTTAAATACAGACGTTTCAAAATAAAATAAAAAAAAACATAAAAACAAAAACTACCGACAAACCAGTACCGACCGAGATTTTTGCAATTGTTAACATTATATCTTAATATATTCCGAATATAAATTATTTTATTTATTTTTATAATATAATAATTATTAAATTTAATCAATAAAAAAAAACTCACTCAAATTCGAATCCATAATAATGAATTGATCGTGTTCGCTTCTTGTCACAATCTGTTCCAAGACACGCCTCAACAATTAGTGAATTTGTCAATTAAGTTTCTTCAATTAAGTCGATTTTTCCGAGATACATAATATATTTATCTTTTATCTATGTATCTGGGGATCGATTAATTATATCTTTATCTAGACATAATTATAACGAATCAAAGCTATTAACAATTACATACGATAAATATAAAACAGATTGATTAATTAATTTTTAAAAATATTTTACTTAAATCGATGTAATCTTTTTAATATAAATATCAAATTACGTTTGATAATTGTTAAATTGTATAAATATGGAAAGGGGGAGGTTTCGTTTGTATGTTTGTTCCAAATTAATGCAAAACTTAATCCGGTTGATTCATATTATGATGGGTTATAGTTTTAAGAGCAACAAAGGTTACATGAATATGAGCCTCATGGCCTAGACAAGATCCCGCAGCCTCAGTGGGTAGGAATCCTATATAACCCATTACAGAAAGCTGCTCGGATCCTAAATCAATTCAAACGAGAATATCGCTTGGTTGATTGTAATATATATTCTTAATTGATAAGTTATATCTGATGGGTATTTCCAATACATGGTTGGATTTTTTTTAAGCATATAAATTATACATTTGCCTGTTGGCTTCCATTTTAAATGATACGGAATTATATTAGTTAGGGTTATGTTAGTTCGATACACATGTAAATAATGAGTAGTGTTGTGTAATAATTATATAGTTAATTTTGTTACCCACATTAAGAAAATAAACTATGTATTTATATAAACAATTGATACAATATCAATTTTAATGTATGGATTTGAGATAAATATAATTCTTAATTAAAATGATGATTAAATAAACACTTCCTTTATATAAATTATAATTATTAAAAATATGAAAATGATTTTTTTTTATTATTAAGTTAAATAATATATTTAAAAAAAATGGAAATTAATCAGGTAATAAAAGCAATAGAATTATTAATAGTCAGAATATTTACCTACCTTTAATTATCTATCACAATCATAAATAATTCATTAGGTATTTAATAATAGAAAAATGTCCTATATTTGTTTGAAGTTCCATTGTTTGGGAAGATACTGGCTTATGATACGGGCTTTCTATTTAATGGTATTAGGTCATTACCGGTCACAACCTTCGCAATAACTTCGATAGGCAGGCAATTATGACCCATATGACATATACGTTGATCTAATATGATCCTTGTGAACTATCCACGGCATTAAGTGTCATATTATTTTACTAAAGTCGATTTTAAAAACTTATTATAAATAATTAATTATATTTTACAGAGATAAATTAAGGACATGATATAAAGTGTAAAATAAACACACTGTCGCAAAGCAAAGTATTGCAGTCAAAGAGACTGCTTAATGGGGTGATATCCTAGGTGAGATTCTGGAAAGCTTTCTGACTAGTGTAAATTAGTGTTGCATATCGATAATCCACTATCGATTGACAATCGATAGTTAAGGTGTTAGCGATGGTATCGATAGTCTATCGATCGTATTGTCACGTGTCAATAGTCAAACTATCGATAGTTCTGCAACGCTGGTGTAAATTTTACGTGTTTTCATTTATAATTTATAAATAACTAGCTACACTTTTCCGGCTTCGTACGTGTAAAATAAGTGAAAAACTAGCTCATTCGATCCTAAGGATGCTGCACGATACTAATGTTTGCGAATATAACTATTGGTTAATTTTATTAGCTTTTATTTATTTTGTGTCTGTTTGTGGTAGTGCTGTTGGCCCTACTAGCCTTTACAGCGTCACCGCTCGTTAAATTTTAATAGCATCTACCCATTGTGCTATATAAAACAAAAAGCCATTCTTGCCATCGCGATGTAGAAATCTTTACGATTTGACATAACGCCATCTAGTATTCATGAGTTAAAATATATACATTAATTACATATACAATAAGCGTACACATAAACTCTCGATAGCCCATCTCATGGTACGCAGAATAATTCCAAAGTTCCATCACAATTTTAAAAAAATAACTCTTATTGAAAGACAAATTGAAAAAAAGTTTTCTTGCGCTAGGAACTCTCTGCTTTTAAGCTTTAAAATTTTATCACAATCGTAACTCTGTGTCGATTGTTTCGAAATATATAGAGAACAAATATATAGATGAATAATTACCGCTGATAGTAAAAATCGGGTTTCCGTTGACGTGCGGTGAGTAGGCTTCGACCTTATCTGATGGCTTGACAACATCGGGTGCTCCAACCATGCCTGAAACAAGAGAACGATACATTTATAACAACATATATACACGTATATAATATTATTGCTGGAATATATAATAAAATATCAAACAGAATATCTTAACAACTTCAATGGTGAGTTCAATTCGAATTCAAGTCTTTTGACCCAGTGATTATGGAGAGCACATAAAAAATCTGTTATGGTCTCATTTTGAAGTTCCAGCTGTAAATATGCAGAAAAATAATGAGGATTCTTGATCGCAATTTACTAAATTGTTAAGATTTAACAAATAATTAATTATAGCGAGCGGAAAAAAGTTACTGGCCGGTTAGAGAACGGTACTACGGCTGTATAAGAAAAAAATTAAAGTAAATTGTTATCGACAAACTTCAATTCTAACTTAAATTATCTGACGTTAAAGGTTTCATTTAAAAAAGTTTTAACCATTTTGGCGCCAAATGTAGATGAGTGACTTGCAATTTACGATGAAATGAAATCAAAACAATAACCTGTCGTAGGATTCGAAAAAAAAAAAAATCTTTTGAATAAACGCGTAGTTTCGCGGGAGAGCCACAAGTATTCTTTATTCAAGTAGGCTCTTTCGAGCACTTTTGAATCGTCAATGTAGAATATCAATATCAAGCTACCACGGGTTCAAAATGTTGATTCTACAGAGATTCTACAACGAAGAACCGGAAAGAAATTCAATAGTAACTCTTATTAAAAAACAAAAGTAATTGTTAAATATAAATGTATTTTTAATAAGTTTGAAATTTAGCTATAAACAAATGTATTCTGCGGAATTTCATTATATAATCGAATACTTTCCTTCAGGATGGATGTAGTATCGATATTTTGGTATCAGAGAATCAGAAAATCCGATAATCAATTCAACTTCAGCCTCCAGGCTGTTTCAAATAACTATAATATAATTATCATTGTACATGCAAAATGATATATCCCGCTGAGTTTCTTTCGCCGGTTCTGCTCAGGTCCAAGGTGCTAAATGCCGAACCGGTGGAAACACTTCTATATTGAATAAAGATTTGACTTTGACTTTGAATTGGGGGCAGATTATGTTAGAGTTTCACATCGGTATTTTTTTTTTCAAACACATTTTCAAAGTAAATAATTCTCATTATTAATAAACAATTCAATGAATGCAACTCCGTAATGAAGCAATTTAATATGAACAACTGTTCTGGTATAAGTGTCGTAAGTTACATCCTTAATTTGTGAAACTTTATTTCGGATGTCATCGCGCGCTTCCGAGAGGAAATATTATAACTACACTTAGTAAAGTATACGAAACGGTAGTAGTACTGAATGTAATCATTTTATATTAATACTGGACCATATGGCCCAGTGGATAGAATATACATCTTAGCCGAAGACTACAGTTTCAAATCGGTGCAATCTACTGAATTTTCAAGTGTTAAAAATGAGAATTTATCGTATCAATTTAGTCGGTAATATCATTCGACCCACCTTCACCGCCTTATTTATTTTATAGAATATTTAGGACGTCCCATTGTACCAAATTTTAACCATTCCTTAAACCGCCAATACACCATCAACATTGGGAAATAAGATGTTATGTCTCTTGCGCCTGTAGTTACACTGGCTGACTTTAGTCAAACTGGAACGCAACAAGAATATTGTTGCTTGGTGGTAGGATATACGATGAGTGGACATTATAAATATCACAATGAAATCAAATAAAACCAGTAAATAAATATTCAACACGTAATTCAAGATTAGCCCGTTCACGCGTACAAACACCCCAGTTTTATAATATTGGTACAGACATGCTTAGTATTTTATTATCCGTCAATAAAAGAGTATTAAATTAATCTTTTAAAATATTATTGCA
Organism: Vanessa atalanta; assembly: GCF_905147765.1. NCBI lineage: Eukaryota > Metazoa > Arthropoda > Insecta > Lepidoptera > Nymphalidae > Vanessa > Vanessa atalanta. The sequence continues at coordinate 5,950,047 of NC_061895.1, forward strand.
TTTTCAAGTCTGTGTTTAATAAACAATAACAAGGAACGACATATCGTATCAAAAATGGCCTTCAAGATAAAACGATACAGTTTGTACGTCATAACGTTAAAGGCAATAAATTAACTCAGGAAGGGTAGAATACGTCAATACCATAAGCCAAAAAGCAAGCGGACTTACTCGTGTGATATTTATGAATCTTTATCGATAGCGCACAAATCGTCACCCCCATCAGCCTATGTACCCTGCGAGTGATCATACCATATATAATCTAACAGACAGAATTACTTTCGAATATATATATATATATATACTAGCTGTGCCCGCGTCTGCGTGTGCGTTTGAATTTAAATCCGGTCCAGCAAACAAGCAGACAGATTCTAAAAAATGTTTTTTGGTATATCCATTTAGTAAAAAAATACTTTAATATTACAAACAGACACTCCAATTTCATCATATATATATATATTTTTTTACATTAGCATTAGCAACCCGTAAATGTCCCACTGCTGGGAAAAGGGCCTCCTCTCCCTTTGAGGAGAAGGTTTGGAGCATATTCCACCACGCTGCTCCAATGCGTGCGTTACATGCAGATTTCCTCACGATGTTTTCCTTCACCGCCGAGCACGAGATGAATTATAAACACAAATTAAGCACATGAAATTTCAGTGGTTGCCTGCCTGGGTTTGAACCGGAAATCATCGGTTAAGATGCACGCGTTCTAACCACTGGGCCATCTCGGCATATATATATACGGATTTTAAAACCATCTCGTCTTAGTGTGACGGGAAAGTAAGTTAATTTTTCGCCAAGAGGATCGACATTAAGATTCAACGGGGAAATACTGCTAGCATGTTTCTTAACATGCCATTTAAGGCGTGATTTTTTATACAGTACTTATATATTTCTTATTTATATAATTTTAATGTAAGTCATTCTTATGTAAAAAAAAGTTTTTTGAAAGGCACGTACATTTCTTTAATATTAATTTATTATTAAAACATTTCTTTATAACCAGAAACATCAGTGCGCTCATAAAATATTTAAAACACACCTTAAATTCTTACGCAGTTCCTTATCGTGTGTTTTGTCTTCTGACCAGACAGTCGTTTATTTAATTTTATTGCGTGTCATAAATACATAAAAATATTATTTAAATTGCTTTCTATCTTAATATGTTTATCTAACAGTTTGATTATAATATTTATAACTTAAGATAAGCGTATTGTTTGTTTGATGTTTGTCGGTCAAGCTATTTCAAGTTCATCTCGGGAACCAAGAGCAGTTCTATTGTTAAAATATCATCTCATCGAATGTAGTATTTTAAAAAATGGTGTCGAATTGATTGCTCAGCTAAGCTGAAGCACTACTTTAGTCTATATTCATATGCACACATAGCCCCCCCCCACACACACACTCACACAAAGATAGATAAATAGAAACATGCACTTTATTTTTAACGTGTTGTTATTTCTCCACACACGTGATATCTGTGTCATTGTTATATCATTTTGTTTATAATTGTTATAGCAAATTGTGTTTATCAACGTAGCTGTTTTAATGCAGCATCAAAATCTGAATAAAAAATAATAAGTATAAAGTATTTTATTTTAAATAATAAATGTGGTAAAATTGTATCAAATAATAGTTTTGTGCTATGTTGTAATAGAAATAAATTCTCATCGTCATCATCAAAATCAACCAATCACGATCCACTGCTAGGCATAGATCTTTTTTTTTTTCTTACGTTAGAGTGAACTAGCAGTAATCGTCACGTATGGAGAAAGCGTTCTTTCTCTTTTCCTCTATCTCTTACTATTGTATATTTTTGTTATTGTTTTTTGCACGGAATTTTTAATAACATTTTTGTCATAATCATTTTTGTATCATTTTTGGCACCGATAAATATGCCGTACGCAGGCTGTTCATCAAATTGCCTCGGCCTTCCATGTGCCGTTTGGTAATGTAGTAAGTTATTAGTTATATCAAAGCTCAGTAAATTTCTGGAAAACTAAAGATCACAATTGAACATATACTTAAAATAACGTCGCTGACGTATTAGGTAATAATGACAAGTACAATGACAACTCATTTAGTAATAAAAAAACAATTTCTCTAGTCATTTCACTTATAATTAATCCTATTGTGATAGTATTTAAGTGGTCTCGATAATTATCCTCTTAATTATTCTAAAGGCTCAATTTTGTAATTAGATTTAAATAAAACAATAGATTGTTAATCAAGTAAATTATTTGCTTAATTAAAAACTTTCCTTTTCTTGATTATATTGATTTTATAAGACTTAATTAACCCCTTGTCTTCCATCTTTGTTTCCTATTTCAGCCCTGACCTTTTCGTACGAGAATTTTAGTAACAGAAAACGAAATACAAACGTCATGACCTCCAATTCAATTTCCCCTGTTAACTGAGCTGGAAAGACGATACTATGAGAATTCCTCTTATCCTGTACAAGACTCATGACGTGTTAAATGAACGTTACTATTATAGGACTCGAACGCCAGACAGCCATAAAGGAATGCGTCGGTATTATTAATAACATTGTTTCTGTATCATTATATTCATCACCAATTTTAAATGTTTTACATTGTATTCAGCGATGATTTGCGAAATTTTCGTATTCCGTTCCTAAGGACTGTGTTTTAAGGTTTATTTTCTAGCTACCGTGGTTCGGTCTAGTAATATGTTAGTCAATGTTCAGAAATAGCTTTAAATGAGTCTATAGAAGGTTAAAATAAACTGTGGTGCGGGTCAGATTGGCATAAAAACTATGTGGAATAATTAGTATATCGATATTTATTTATCATCTACTTATTTCACTATGCCAAATATGCTTATTGGCGTGCCAAGTGATTGGCACGTCATTTCATACGTCGTGATCGCGATTTATCATTGTAATAATAACTATTGTTTTACAATTATTCTATTTTAAATATAGTAAGAAAAATTGCTTTATTGATAAACACATTAATCGGTCTAGAAATTATTGCTGACATCACACTCACGCCAACCTCATTACCTTATATATAAGTTAAAACTGTTGCCACAAATGTTATTATTGATATTCAATAATTAAAATTGTAAGGTTCGAGAATATATAATTATTAATTTTATTAATGTATCATTAAAAGTTGGGATCCCACAGGGTACTATTCTATGTCATATTTTCTTAATAATGTATGTCAGTGACAAAATTATCAATGTTAATAAACAAGAACTTGTTTTGTCGGAGTTCATTAATGGTAGGAAAAATATTATGTTTAATCATCATTTATGTAAAACTGTAACAAATCAGTTACAATTAACCATGAGATCACGGCTGATGAGTTCTTTCATAAAATGTAAATTAGACGTTAGCCTCAAGTCACATAATATGTTGACTTAATTTATAAAATATTACATCGTAGAAGATTATTGTATGATGATTTCTTAAGGTATTCACTTTCTTTCTGTTTACGTCTAAACTCAGACGTATCTTCGAGTTTTCGTTGGCCTAGAAGATATTCGAAATTTAGAATTAATCAGTGTATGGTACTGATGTGTTGTGCTTCAAATACTAAGTAAGTCTTGCCTTGATCTCAGTTCCTTTAACTGTCTCTCATGTTATTAGAGAGTATTTCTATCTATGCATATCTAGCCTCATGGCCACTATAAGCAACATCGGTTAGAAGGTCGCGATCAACATCAAAACCTTGGTTTGTTTTGGAAATATTGAAAATATAATAATATATATTATATATGATATTAAGTTTATATTAATTTCATTTCATTCGATAAGAATTGAAAAAAATGTATGGATCATTGTTATGGAAGGAGGTAAGCTTAACAGTGTTAGAGGTAGCTTTTTGGTGGGGGGTCCCATATGAAAAAATTGCCCTTTTAATAATTAAGAAGAATTAATTTATAATTGTCACGTCAAAATTATACATTTGAAGTAATTGTAACTGCGAAACGTGCTGTATCTTCTGATATAAGTTTTATGTAGGTTGATCAGTCTGGCATTACAAAACTAGGCATCTGCTCTTTTATTAGAATAGTTCAGTAGTAGAGAAAAAAATTAAAAATTTTGAAATTATTTTTTTGATTTAATAAAGAATTAATTTTAGAGAGCGGAAGAAAAAACTTACTGTCCACGTAGAGAACGGCGCTATGGCTGTATAAAAAAAAAAAACAGAAGAAGAAACGTCGTCAGTTAAAAATTAAATTAAATTAAAAAAAAACCTGTCATAGGTTTCGAAATCTGTTGAGTAAACAAGAAGTTTCGCGTGCTACCCACTAGTTATATAATATAATAAAAAGGCATTTTAATTTTACTATTCCATTATTTAATAATAAAAAGTATTTTGAAAGCCGGTATGTTTTATTAAAGTTAATAATTTAAACGGAAGAAGATGACCTTGAAATTACAAGTAATATTGTAGAAAATCATTTAAGATAAAACGAATTCAACGATAAATTCTTAGCTGTCGCAAAGTTTAACGGTCGAATGAATCGTTTCGTAATAATTGCTTTCTCAAGAAATACTTGTGTTTCGAAATAAGGGCGATTTTTTTGTTTATGAACCAGTAAACAGAAATTATTCTAGTTTGGGACGATTTCTCATACAATCTACGTGTTTTGTAAATACTATGTAAGCGTAAAGCGTTGCAGACAGTTATAGAAACCTAATTATAATATTTATTTTGCCTAATTACACAACTGGTTTTACGCAAATGATTAAAAATAAAACAATATGTTGAGCCAATAAAGTTGATGATTCATTGTCTTTTGTTTTATTTAATAATTCTCCGTATTTATATATATTTTGTCTAATTAATGATTTAGTGTATGATTCTATTTTCGATTTTGTAACTTCGTCAAGTCAGTGACAAAAGATTTGACAATTATAATACTTACTAGGGCTGTTCGGCTTATATGGTCTTTATATAAGTGAAAAATGTATAGTATTTGTCATAGGTTCCGGAGATTTAATTTTCTTTTGTTAATATAATAAAGTATCCAATATACACATTTGACGTGGAATTTTCTGTTAAAGAACAATTCATTATAATTTTAGGTATTAGATAAGTTCTATTCTACGTCATACTTACTTATTATTTTCATTAAAATTTACGACACTTGTAAAACAATGAGTAATATACGTAGTTAACATATATACAGTCATTTTTTTTTTCTCATTAACATAAGGCTTACTCAGTCATAGAACCGGAACATAACATTACTATATATTGTATTGGATTGCTGTTTAGCGGTAGAATATCTGATGAAGTGGTGGTATTAACCTAGACGGGCTATCACAAGACCACTATGAACTATATCTATATCCACAATAATAAACATATATATTGGTATATCTGTTTGAGGTCAATAGAGTTCGATACCGTTTGACCGGTCACTACAAAAGTTGACTCATTAAAGTATTTCTTCATGAAGGAGGTTTTGACACTGTATAAACTTTTTGGTAACTCATCGCTTATGATGCTGGCGTTGTAGCACAATACACCAACTGTCATAAGGTATACACAGGCAAGATGACATTTGTCGAATTTTGCTAGTATTCTAGAATATTCCATATATCAAATGTAATGACGGTAGTTTATGTACCACCCCAGACGGTCTTGTAAAATCCTATCACCAATCAAAACATAATTATGTGTTTGTAACAGTAATTGATCAAATTGACTCAATTTTGAACCTAAAATAGAAAAATAAAACGCTTTAATCCAATTCCATTAAAATCAACAAACCGGTTCTTTAAGAAAACAGAATAGATATAATATATATTTTTTATCTGTGGTGATAACAGTTCTCGGCGGATCGTTTATTTCATTCGACTGTCACTACACACTAGTTTGCAGATCTACAGATTCGTTTTTTATTTATATATATATTCATTACGTCTATACTAATATTATAAATGTGAAAGTAACTCTGTCTGTCTATTTGTCTGTTGCTCTTTCGCGGCCAAACAACTAAACCTGATGAAATATGCTATAAAGCAAGTTTGAACTCCAAGGAAGGACATTGGCTGTTTTTTGTCCCAAGCACCAGACGACCAACCCCTAAAATGTGAGAATTATCCCTTTCACCCCACTGAATAGTTTATTCGAACAACGATAACCTTGAAACGACCTTTGTAATCTTGAAAGCCATTTCCATACAAGTCGCGACCCCGTTATTTCAAACAGCATTAGGCCAGATTTGGCGGAGTGCCATGCCAATAAATATGCGTGTACTAGGTGTAGTGGTTGCCTCTAACCTAGGCCTGATGTTTTGATTATTGTAAGGTCATTTAAGTAGAAATTAGAATTGAATGAAAACGATTTTAATTTTGTCACATAAAAATGTTATAAAATAAAAAATCTAATTGACAAAAGAAGCATTTTAAAAAACAAAATCAAAATAAAAATAATAAATGCAACGAAACCTTCTTTTAAATTTGACAAAATAAAAAATATATCGAAAAAAAAATTAACTGAACAATATCCTTTTAAAGACAAACAAAATCAATGTAATATTGATCTAGGATATAGTTAATAGTCGAAAATAGTTTTTGTTGTTGTTTCTAGTTCGCCCAATGGTAAAAATTTATATATTTATATGTGTAATAAATGTCATATTTTGAATATTTATTTCTACTCATAAGTCAAGTTTAATTAATCTACGCTGTTCACGGTCGGCGCCTACTGAAACTTCGAGCGTCAGACGAGTAATCGTAAGACTTCTAGTGTCAGATGCCGTCATCGTAGGTCTTGTTTAAACATCAATTCTCGTTAGCACTATGGCACGCACAAACAAAAAAAGTTGACAAACACAAAGAGATCCTGAACTGTACGGTCTTTGACTATTTATGTATAGATAACTAACTCTGGTATGGTGTGAATGGTGAGTGGGCCAGTGTAATTACAGGCACAAGAACTTCTTAGGTAAAACGATGGCCGTTGCATTGTAGTGTAAAAATGGTATATTTGTTTTAGTGCAAATGCCCTTGGGTGAAAAATTGGTTTGCTTTACATTTTAACATTAGCAGCCTGTAAATTTCCTACTGTTGGGCTAAGGCCTCCTCTCCCTTTGAGGAGAAGGTTCGGAGCATATTCCACCACGCTGCTCCAATGTGGGCGTAATATTCATGTGGCAGATTTTCATTGAAATTAGACACATGCAGATTTCGTCACGATGTTTTCCTTCACCGCCGAGCACGAGATGAATTATAAACACAAATTAAGCACATGAAAATATATAGGTGCCTGCATAGGTTTGAAACCGAAATCATCGGTTAAGATACACGCGTTCTAACCATCTCGGCTCTCATTGCTTACCATTTATTTATTCCTTTTATTATCCTTCTTACCATCAGATGGAATATTTGCTAGCCTGCCTTACAATAAAATAAAAGTTGTCTGTCAAGGAATGCTACACTCAGCCCAATTGTTAGTAATTTAATTTTTCGTCAAATAAATTATTAAATAAATAAAAACCTGTTTAATAATTACGCGGAAAATTAATATAATTATAATATTTTGAATGCATCACGGATACGCCATATATAAAGTTAGGTAAAAATGGGCGGTCAGTAGGTATTCGATAAAAAGTGTAATCAACTAATTATTAGTTATTTTGATACATAAAGATATAGTATTGTAATAAAAACAAACAAGAAATTTTACGTGACGTATGTTACGTATCAATACATACAGAAATTAAACATCGATTAAACAATTTGTTGTATATTTCAACTAGTCTGATGTAATCGACACGATTAAAATATTGATACATATCATTCTTATGTGGGATTTGATAATGATAGCAAATCTCTTTCCGGCAGTTTCTGAAAAAATGAAAGTCACATAAATACTGAACGCTCATTGGTCGACTGTTACGTCATCGGCTGGTATCGACCAACGGGCGTTCAGATTAAATTCAAATCACTTAATCTGACTTTGATCAGCGTTTATAGAACAGTTTTGTTTTAAGATTGTGTTGTATCACTAATGTAATAATTTAGCTTCAAAATTACACCTTAAAATTACGCTTCTCACCATCAGCATCTTGGGTCTGATCATCTTTGGTTTGGGTTAAAGACTTGTTGTAAATATATGACCATGGTGCCCAATGAACATCGCGGTTGCTCTTCTTTCCATTATTAATAATTATTCTTTATTTGTGATCGCTTTGTGGATATCAAGAGTTCATGTATGTATGTGCGAGTTCATCTCGTGGTCGGTAGTGAAAATGATATCAAGGTAAGTCCCGCCATTTCTGGTTTAAAAAGTGTTGTTGTTGTTTTTTTTCTTCATTGTTGTTCATTAATAAATATTTTATATAGTTTGCGTCTCAAGATTTAGTAAATAAAATACGAATTTTGTTAAATGTATTCGTTATTATTGTCAGTCTATTCTCAATACTTCCTGTGTAAATTAAAATATATATATATAAATACTAGCGACTCGCCCCGGCTTCGCACGGATGTGATATCGCAATCCTGATACTAAATATACTACAGAATATAACAACGTTCACAGTTTTTCAGTCAATAAACAATACAAACCGCTATGTTTGCAATGTAAGCGCAAAATATGTGTTTATTTACGACATCACTTCAGAAACCTCTAAAAATATCAGTGTTTCTCTACTATATTGTGCATTTATTACACATATAAACGTTATTCAAAAACCGCATCAAAATCCGTTGTGTAATTTTAAACATCTGAGAATACATAGGGACAGGCAGCTGTAAGCGATTTTGTTTTATACTATGTAATGGATGAAGGATTTGTTTCATACAATGTCTCATACAGTCCTAAAGAAATGTCCGAGACAAAAAATCTACTCCTGCGAACTCAAAAGGCGTCGTTGGGTAATTATATAAGTAAATCCCATTTAAGACTTACATAGCGAGATAATACACTAACTCGTAACGACAAGATACAGATGCAAAACTTAATTAGCAAAGCAACTTGAGCGCGATATCTGAAGAGCGCAAGTCATCAAGTCGTTTCAAGTCTTGCTTAGTTGCAAGTTTTAACATGGTATTAAAATTAAGTTCATTGAGGTAAAGTTTTTGAGATATTCGAGTATCATGTAAGAGAAGTAAAGGCCGTATTAACAGATTCGTTTATATGGATTTACTCACGAAGGCGCGCCCCTCCAAATTTCGTTTAATTATCGGCGTGCATCAATGTGAGTGAGTGACGCTCGTGCTTAAAATATGTCTTAGTGTGCGTGAGATTAAGAGTAAAACACCAAAACAATACAAATGTTTTTTTTTTTTTATTAATTTAACGCGGAGAAGAGCGTCTTGTGTGTGAGTGTTGAATATTATATACCATATAAATTGGACACAGAAATATAAACCTCTTAATAGTTATAACTGCCAAAAATAAATGTAAACGTGTACTTGACTACTTTTCATATTGTAGGGTTTATATCCGATAAACTTATACAAGTGAAAGTCACTTTAGTGTGCGTGAGATGACTTTTTTATTTCTAAATAAACATTTTTTTAACGCGCATAACACAAAACCATAACATTTGGACATGAAATTTGAATTGTTATAATCAATCAATTGTTAGTTGTAATTGCGTTTTAATTGTTATATAAATGAAGAGGTGGTCTCACGATTAGCCCAGCGCTAGGACAATTACAGGCTGTTTCTACAGATTTTTTACTATTTTGGTACACTATTGAAATAATGAGAAATGTCAGATGCATTAATCTGATTAAACACTGAACGCTGATTGATTGCCGATTACGTCATCAAATTCGTCGACCAATGACCGTTAAGATTAAAATAAAATCAGTTAATCTGACTTTGATCACCGTTTCGGAAATCGAACATAAAATCATATAAATTTGAAATTATAAATTAAATCACATTTGCATATTATAATAGGCAGTAAATGAATATATACATACTTACTGATGGTAGGTCATTCGACCTTGAACCTTTGCTAACACAAGTAAAACACAATATCTGGGTTTTGAATCCAGAACCTCGGCATATGTAGCCTTATAGCCAGCGTTAAGCCCGACGAGGCAAACTGAAATTACACGACACTTTTGTGCAATCGTGTAAGAATTTATATATTCAGTGTTCCGTATAAATGGTTTTGATACATGCATAACGGAACCCAAATAGATCCATCATGATTAATATTTATCAAAATCGATAACTCTATTTATAGAAACGATTTCGATCGTATCGCCTTAATTATTAAGCAATCGATGGATTGTTACATTTTATTGATAAATCATTAGAAACTTTCCCAATTGCGACGTAATAATAACTAAAAGATAACTTCTGATATCGACACTGTTATTTTATAAATATTTATATGTTACTGTAAAAGCTCGAACTAAGGTAAATCTTAAGATTTTCCAGTAAAACCTAAGATTTACCGACATGAGTTGGTAAATGTAAGTATTTATTATAAAGGGACGAGTTTATCGGACTTTTACCATTCCAACCTAACCTAACCTAACATGTAAATCCTAAGATTTACCAAGTGAATGATGGTAAAAGTTCGAATCCCAAAGTTTTATGGACGTTTATCATTCAGCAGTGGGAAGTTTACAGGCTGCTAATGTATGTATGTGTATGTATACACAGGGCAACTTTTGGATAGATTGGTGTCATTTGCAAAAGTAACTAAAAAAAATGATGTACTTATGTGCGAGCGCAAGAAGTTCTACTTCTAAGGAATTACTAAAAAATAGTTTCTTAAATTATATGCAAATAATTCATTAAAATAAAATATTATTTTTTATCGTGATCAATTTAATTAACTATTTTTTCACCAATATTATAATTAATCTACAATTTTAAACATTCACAGCTTAAATTCGTAATAAAATAAGACAAAGTGTTTATATGTCACGCTGCGCTCGCGCATCATAATAAATTTTTCATAACGCGCCGTTAAAGTATAACTTCAAAAACATAAACGGCACTGGAATCCTACTCTTCCAATCTTTCCAATAATTGTAAAGGCCTACATAACCTCATTGTCTAACTTCGATAACAATCAATACTTAACGTGCGTACATACGTATACGCTATTTGCTTTGAAAACAATGATTTCTCATTGCGTTCCAGTTTCATAACAAATGACGGTAGTCTCGTATAAGTACGAGTTAATACTTTTATTTCCTACGTGACATTGACATTATAATATTTGACAATACGAATACAAATTTACTTACATCTCTACATATATATAACATTGGAGTGGCTGTTTGTAACATTAAAATAACCGCTTTTTACTAAATGTACCTGTTTATATGTATGTATACGCGGTATGTCTGTCTGTTTGTTCCGGCTAATCTCTGGAACGGCTAGACCGATTTGGACGGGTCTTTCTCTGGAAGATAGCTGATGTAATATGGTAACTTATGCTACAACAAAAACAATATTAAATTCAAACGTGCACGAAGAAGCGGGCACAGTTTGGCTAGTTATTTATATTTCTAGATAGAATGTCAAAACTGAGAACGGGTCGAAAGAAATAGTATTCAACCACTGACCACTAGTAAAGAAGTATGACGATCGGCGAGTGTCGAGCGTAACTGTCACGCACACAAAGATAATAAAGTTGGCCTGTTTTTTCAGTTCTTTTGCAGTGAAACTGTGTAAATAATGTAAGCCATCATACATGAAATAATAAAATTGAATACATGTTAATTACGTATAATAATAATGTTAATTAAATAAATTTACAAAATTATCATTTAATATTTAATTAAAAGCTTAATTGATATTATAAATGCGAAAGTGTTTGTTTGTTTCTATACCCCTTGTTAACATATAATATTTTTTAAGTAACAAACACCTGAAAAACAGAGCCTTCCCCTCGAAAATACACATGTGGCCGAAGTCTAGAAAAACTAGAAGCACGAGTGTAGTATGAACTATTATGTTATATTATATATATATTTAAAGGTGACCAGATCGTGCGTCTTTCAACAAATCATATGCGCTCAAACCTCTTTAAGTAAATTTCCTGTTCCGAACCTTCGCGGAATAAAGATGATCGAATGGATTTTAACAATACCGAAATCGTGACGTCTTAACCATACATTAATATTGATTCTTAGAATGTTATTAAAATTATTATACAATTTGTTATTAAAATTATTTCTTATTGCTTAAAGAATTTTTATCAAAAATTTATTATCGTGTCAATACACGAAACTAGTTAGTTGTGCGATTCGTTTATGCAAGGGGTCAACTGATGGTAAGTGGTCCATAGACTCAGCGCTGTAAGAATGAAATCAAAACCAATCTTGAGAGCTAAGATGTTATGTTCCTTGATTCTGTAACTACACTGGCGCACTCACCCTTCAAACCAGAACATAACACAACACTGTACTGGTGTTTGGCGGTAGAATATCTGATCAGTGGGTGGTACCTACCGGGACCGGCTTGCACAAAACTCTACCACCAAATGAATACTATCTAGATCTATCAATATAAGAAATATTTACGATCCTTTGTACTGATAATAATGTCCTTCTGAACGATATCGGTCGTGGCGGTTATGCTAATAGAACCCGTTGGGTTAGCCTCAAGCCTTCTCAGAGGTAATTAGACATATTCCAATAGCATAACATATGACTGTCAATATATATTATTTTAAAAAGAACGTGAAGCCAGAGATTTGAAATACCTATAAATAAATAATGTGAAATCAATTCGTCATATTGATAGCGCAAAACCAATAATTACCTTGATAATGAACATATACCTATAATTTTTTTATTATATTTAGTTGCGAAAAAAATAGGTCCAACCTTCATAATGCGTTACGGGTATTAGTTTATAGATAATCTAGTAGTTTCATTATTTAAATAAAAAATATAGTAATAGTATTAAAAATCAACTAAAAATATAAACAGACTATCTATTCCATTCCATAACGTTTATAGCCTGAACGAAGATCAAGTCTAAAACTATTCATTAAACGCTATTTTTGAATCAAAGTAAAAAGTTGCGAACGTTAAGACTAATGTATATATTTGAAAATATCCTAATTATGTTCTTATATTTGATATCCAACGATATTTTTTTAAACAACACTTAATGTCATCTATAGGGCGCTGTAATATGAACCGACGATCAAGACGTGACTAATGATAATGATAGAAGAGAAAAGATATTTCGAAACAATTGAACATAATAGATGTTCAATTGTTTCCAAAGATTTGATGACGCTCCGTAACCGAATCAGATGAAAAAAAATCTTTATTATAATTTTGTTTTTGCAATATCTTATATTTAAAGCGATTTCAGTTCAAATAATAACCTACCAAATTAAATTGTTACCTTGTAATATTTTCTTTTACAATTACTAGATATTCGAAAATTCGTAACTAAAATTGAAATAATTTCGTGTCGGTGACCGTATCTGAAACCGGTAATATATCCTTACTCCATAATTCTCTAGATCCGAAATAACTCCATAACATCCCTGATTCACACATATAATGTAAGTATTCTACGCCGAGTCGGCTGAAAACATACTTATTTAGTATCTTTTACTTTTGTAGCTTTTTTTTTGCTCTGTCTCATACAAAAGATTACGAGGAAATTTTATATGGATTTTATTGTACTTTTTTATTACTTTATTCTATTGTGCATCTCAGAGTGCTCTATTACTTAGTTATTTGTTGATAACAATGTTATCTATACTAACTTTGGAAACATTTTGAAAGATTAAAGCTTCAAGGACCTTCTTAATGTGTAATTCAGCGGTTTAAATTGACGGTAAGTGGTCACAAGATTACATGCACAAATTATCACAAGCATGTGGCATGCCATATGTCTGCCATATGGTACTGTGGTAAGAGCATATCATGTTTCTGTGTTGCATATACTAACACAAAAAGAGGTCAAATTTTTCGTTCTTGTTTTTAACATTATTTATCATACAAATGAAAGTCAAAACGACCCAATGGTTAGAATACGCGAATTGAAAAAGATAACGGGCTCAAGGCCGGGTAAACAACCCTGACTATGAAATTTCAGAGTTGTGACTAATCTTTATTTTTATTTTATAGTATATTTGACTGTGAAGAAAAACATCTTAAGGAATAAGGTATATGACGTATAAAAGGCAGCCACATGTGTCCATCAATCCGCGTTTGAAGATCTTAGTAGAATAATCTCCAGGAAACCTTCCATTTAATTTCAAAAGTTATATAATGTCTGTTAGAATGGTTATTATCATAAACCTAATCGTAAAATCTTAAACCTAAACTGTTGTTTAAAATTTTGATAGCGGTATTTTAGGTGAGATAGAGGGTCTCTCGCCTCCTCTTAAAAGCATCTGAGTTCTTCCAAGAAATATCTTATAGTAAACTCAATAATTATTAATTAAAATGAATAACAAGCATTACAAGAAGAGAAGTCCTACTTTCAGCGGGGCCAAGTTCCTTACAAACGACAATCCTATATCTAGATTATATGTTATATATATAGATCTACATAAACGCATGTCTGATTGCCTCCACTGATGATGGGAGGTCTAGTAGATTTGAGAGAACAGAGGATTGGAATTACAATTCAACGGAGTAATGCTGCTCTTGCCACCATTACACGCGGTCATGATTTGTAAGGTAACTATTTTGATTTTATATTTGTGTATATTAAAGGCCGCAATGGTAATATTTCTTATATGGCTATATTTATAAAAAAAAAAAAACTCTTACAACTATATAGATATCAAATGCCACATGAAATAATTACTTATGACTCGAACGAAAAATTTAACAAACGATGCTGATACATATTGATGTTAATCCTTGAAATATTATGCTTGTGCCTAATTAATGTCGCATATTTAACTCTGGCGTTTCATGATCGAATCGTACATCGCCAATATGCTACCAACCTTGGAAATGAAGATATCATGAGACTAGTTACTTTGACTCACTCGCCCTTCAAACCGGAACAGAAAAACAAACAATACTTAGTATATTAGCGTTGGCTGTTGGCGGATGATTATGTTATGAGTTTGTGACTAATAATACTTACAGTTCTATCATAATCGATAATATTCTTGTTAAAAAGGATGGGATTAAATTAATCGATTTGATCAATTACAAGTAATCAAAACAAATAATGCACCTGCACACGTGTCTGTTAAGTCATTTCATAGATCATTTTATATCTCTTGAATTATTAGATTATGATAAAACAAAGCCTGAAAATTCCAACTGCTGGTTTAAAGCTCTCACTCTTTGAGGATACTTTGGAGCTTATTCTACCATGTTACCCCGTGTGTTAGTGAATACACATGTGGCCCATACGTGGCAGGATTTTTCCGTTATCAACAAACACGGAATGAATTCTAAACACAAATTAAAGACAAAAGAAAATTCAGCTGTTTGAACCCGCAATCAACGCTTATGATGCACGCGTTCTATCTCGCCTCATAAACCATTTCTGCTAACCACGATTAAGATATTTTAATAAGAAATATATAATAGAAATATTAACAAGACAGACATTCCGCGAAGGTCATCGCCGCCCATAGACACTGACATTGTAAGAAATAATTAACGTCCCTTGTATATTCTCAATGCCTCAACCTTGGGAACTGAAATGTTATGTTACTTGTATTGATAGTTACACTGGCTTACACACCCTTCAAACCGGAACACAATAATACTAATTAGAAGTGTTTGCCAGTTGAATTTGAGTGTATTAATACCGAGTTCATCAAATATTTATCAATCAAGTTTAAACTGCATTATAAGTATCTCCAGTGATTTTCGTCATCCGTCTGTTGTTTTGTTTGAATTTTAGCTACGGTAACCAACGTCTTAACTTTAGCTGGCTATATAGCGCGTATATTTTATAGTTCACAAGTGTGTGCAAAAACACAGATACACTTAACTCAGGAACCCACAAGAGTGAAGTTAGACACAGACCTAATATTAAATGCGGCTAAACCCACGAGGCTTATCTAGTATATCGATAAAAACAGTTATGTAAGAACAATTTACATGATAATATTTTGTGCGTACAAAATTAATGTATGTACATAATTGCCCTTATTATCATCTTGTACAGTACAAAGTATAACTTTTCTATAAATATTTGTTTAACTTTTTTGTTTAAAATTAAATGACAACTGTTACAATATTTGCGGAAGATTGGCGAGAATTTATTACGGATACGAAAACCTTGGCCCATAAAAATTGTTTCGAGTCTCCGTAGTCGAAAAATTAGTTAATAATCGGTATTCGTTTATTATTTTTTCCTTTTTTTAAATAGATAGGCGGACTGGCAAATGGGCTGGGCTAACATATGATGTCATTACTGTAGACATTTATATATTTATGATAAGACTAAATTCTTATTAAGATTATAAATGAGAAAAGACGGATATTTGTTAGTCTATTACGTCAGAACGGCTATACGGATCTGAAGGGAATTTTGCACAGAGATAGATTATAATCTGGTAGGGTTTTATCCCTAACACGTGGACATACATACCTATATACACTCGGGTTTATATAGAAGTTTGATTTTAAAAAGAAGAAAAAAAGACATTCATTTCTAAATGTACATTGTATAATTTAAAATATATTGTAACAATTTATCATTACGGGCTGTCTGAATGTGTTGTGTATTTAATCAATGTTGGCGAGTGTTTGCAAATTTATAAATAGTTCCTATGAGCTATGTCCATTCCGCTTTCGTGGACTTTGAGATTAGATTTAGCGATAAGAGATATTGAAACGTTATAATTACTTGTCTGTTAATTATTTACAACATTATTCTGTGTTTAATACAATATCTATATATTTTATTTCATGTGCCTTATGTTTTTTTGTTTATAATTTATTAGAGTTTAGTGGTGACGAAACACTAGTGACCAGCATGACCAGCATGTGTCGGACGAAAATCTACCACATCTGTATCAACCCAGAATATGAGCAACGTTGTGAAATAAGCTCCCCAACCTCAACACCTTCTCAAGTAGACGACGTCTTTGGCCAGCATTGCCACATTTACATGCCGCTACTTTTCTATTCAAATTTTACGTTTATTCCATTACATACACAAGTACAAAATATTTTTATAAATAAAAATGTTAAATAAAAGTTCTATTTACATCTATTAGACTATTAGTACTGATTATAGTGTCCAGTAAAAAATGTATACAAGATATGTCAATGAGAACCTAGTATCAAAATGCATGCTCATTCCTTTAATAGATTTCTTATATTATATACACATTTAGTTCTATAGTTATTGTGCTGGACGAAGATATGAGAAAGAGATGGCAATATTGTCACGTCACGTCATTTAAACAATAATTAAAGCTGAAGAGTTCGTTTGTTTGAACGCAATAGCCTCACGATCTACTAGTCTGATTTAAAAAGATCTTTTCGCTTTAGATAGCCCATCCGTTGATAAAGGTTATGGACTAAGTCACGCTATGACCCGAGTAGTAACTTTTAATGGGTTTGAAACCATTCGAAATAGCTAGTAAATCATTTGAAAGATTAGTATGAGAATATATATCTAAATGTGTTATTTAACGAGCCAAATTTTGTTTTTTTTCTTTTTTAAAGCAATGTTGTTTACGTACTGTTTATTGATATTATAATTATTTATCAGTATATTTTATTGTATCCATTTTATGTATTTATTATATGTTTAAATTATATTTGTAACGTTATATAGTTATTATATTATATATGACCTAATTCCAATTCTTTTGTAGCCCAAAGGTTGCCTGGAATTAATCTCAAGTATGGAATTCTGGACTATTTTTTTCATGTTTTCATTTAATTTAGAAAACATTTGTGTATCAGGATCGTTTTGCTTCGATGATGTTCACGTAGGAGAATAAGGATTAACGCTCTACCTTAACCAAGGCCCCTATTTCTCAACAGAGTGTTAGTAAGCAACAGCAATAAACTTCAATGAGTAAGAAAATAAACAACTCTTTCATAAATAAACGATTTGTTAATGATTACGTAAAAAGGAACGAAGGAATATCAATTTCCAGTGCAAGTTTATCGCTAATATACGAAATACGAAAATTACTAATGTTTCAAGATAAAATATATATCTTCGTATCTTTTGAGTGATTTGCGAAATCATGATGCAATTAACCGGTGAGCTTAGTGTAGGGCTTTGTGTATCGGGAGGGGCTGGTGCGTCATTTCGAAACGTTTTCATAGCCTAGCCGTGACTAAGATGGCATTTTTTTGCAACATTACTACAGTAATGGTATCTTTACGAAGGATGTTGGTGAGAAAAGGGATCAGTGTATTTAAAACGTATAAACAAGACCGAGACTATAGTCATCATTACGTTCAATGGCACATGTTTTTTTTTTTTAATAATAAAATTATTCCAGTATCTAATGGTGCTCAGGAAACTTGCTGTATAATTTTTGAACATATATTTAGTTTCTATTTCTATTATATATCAATAGATTTCGTGGTTCATTTTATTCGTGTTTCTGAATCATACTATCCTTTGTCAATTATCTTGGTCTTGGGAACGAGTGGTGTTTTATTTACTGGCAACCCAATTATCGTGGAAATTCCGAAAATAAACGCTGAATAAAATTTATATATTTTCAATCGATAAAATGAACTTTGTAATCAAAATTTCAACTTGATATTGGCATCTATGCCATAAATATTTTCGTCTATCTACCCTTCGACTGATAAAGATATCAGGTATAATCTTGTAGCCGTTATTTTAATCTGAACTAGCAGGTATTAATTGTTTTACGACCTTCGCGAAATATCATTATTTAACAATTAGAATAATAAAAGTATATTTTACACTATATGTAAAGACAAGGCTAGTTTTGAACAGGGATGCCACGGATATGTCGTTTCGGATATGGATACGGATATAAGAATATTTCATCGGTTACGGATACGAAAATATTAAAAAAAAATACAAGATATTCATTTGACTTTATTCGTCAGCTTAGTACTAGATGTAATCACAGAAAAAATAACTAATGTCATTAAAATACAATTATCTATAGAGTAGCTAATAAAATAAAACACTATGAAATATATATCGGTTTATGGAGCTCCATAACATTAATTGTTTGATCCTTCTATATCTGAATGAAAATATCTTGATTGTATATGTATATATTGAAACATATACTTTATCCGAGTAGGTTCTTTCAACCGATTTTGAATCGTTATACTACAAAATTAAATTGATCGTAAAGCAACTATCGGTTCGGAATATATATTCTACCGGAAAAAAGCAGTTTTATACAGAAATACATATGATCATAGAACCTTACTTCAGACAAATAAACATAAATTATGCGCATTTAAATCCTAATAAAAAATGTGAACAGTTACTAAGATAAAAAAGAAAACTCCTCGAAAGTGTATTTTGTGTGACGACTTACTACACTTACTTGGAATGATAACCTAGGACTGTCATTCGCAAACCATTAAAATCAATCAAGTAATCAAGTTATCGACATTCGGATTACTAATTTCTAACCCTCAGAACATTAAATTATTTCAGGTTATACACGAGGTCATGACGTACATTTACGTCTGCAGGATAAATAATGAATAGATTGGATTAAGTCTTCACAAGGTCAACCTAACCTACAAAACTCAGACTTGGCATGGAGCAAAATTTATAACACATTTATTGCTAACATCAAGAACATAAAAATAACTACAAACAATAAAGACGAGAAGTGCTTTAATTTGTGTTTAGAATTTATCACGTGTTCAGTGGTCAAGGAACGCATCGTGATCAGATTGAAAAAATTAGCTTAGCAGTGACCTGCTTATTATGGAGCTATTTACTGTTACGATTAAAATTTATATAGTTTGAATAAATAATTAATTAATATCATCATTTATTATCTATATTTAATTATCAGTAGTAATCTAATAATAGTATCGTTTCAGAAAGGAAACATTGACATTGTAGATTCAGAATATTAGTGTTATCAATTAAGTACATTTGTTAAATATTTAAATTATGGATGAAAAAAAAACTCGTTTAATGATACGTTCCGACATGTTTTTCTTTTGTTAATTACGAAGCTGGAAGAACTTCACCTTGCTCTTACTTGAATTACTTAGTTTAATTATAGAAAACATTTGAATGTGTATTGATTACAATACAATCAACGGTTCTTGTAATTTTCACTTCACCCTCATTTTTACAGAATGTAGCCGTCTGAGTTATACAACCGTTTATTAAAAATAGGTAATATACTGGCAAATGGGCATGGTTAACCAACTCTGACTTCGTCAATGCATCACCAACTTTGGGGACTAAATTTTTTGGGTGGTTTACTCATTCTTTTCTAGACCAACGAACGATCTAGGTAACCAACTAGAGTGGGTTACCTATCCAGATGGAATTCCACGTAGCCCTATTACCTAGACCACATGACCAAAAAAATGACAATCGGTGAAAGAACCAATGACCGAAGCGCTTATCATTTGCATTGACCTCTGCACCAATCAGAAAAAACTTACGACAGGAATGCGTTCTTGAGAGCATCCTTGTACTGGATATCCGTGGATGATCCGCAAACACTTATCAATCTTTTATCGCTAGACTCAAGGTTCTGCAAATTTACTCCATACAGATAATTATCTTTCGTTGAAATAACTAGAATTAAATTAAATTTGTAAACAACTAGTTAGTTAATAAATTACGGTTATATTTCAAGATTAATAGTTGAATATTGTAGAATAAACATTTTCTGGTAATTTGCGTGTAATGATCTTCATATTTGTGTTAGTGTCTTGATTATGTTATGTTGGACCTTTAAAGATGTTGAATTTTCCTGACGATTCTAAGTACCAGTAACTATAGCTATTAGTTCACTTTTTACCGCCTGCTGATCCTTCTTAAAGCCATCCGATTGTATCAAGAGAGTGTTTGCGCAAACATTTATGCCCAGCAATATTTCCTGCGCATTTGGCTGTCATGACTAATCGTGGATTAATGGATTTCTTTTCAATTTAATATCAAGCATCATTCGTTAATCCAAAAGTAATATCAACGTTGATTAGTCGTAAGCATAGCAAAAGATAGGTAAGAAAATATTCTAGAGTCGGTTAAAAAATTATTAGGGTGTTATTTTATATTTCTTGCGGACGAAATTTCGTAATGGTTTGATTTAAAATTTTGCATTTGATCTGTTAATCAAATAAATATACGGTTACATTGCGCATATCAATTCTTAACGAGCTTAAAAACCTTATTCACTCGAATAATCCAGCAAGCCAATGTAATTAAGGCACAACGGAGACTCCGCTGGCCGTCCGTCACCAGGCTTTACCTCATGAACTGTGATAGTTAGACACTTAAAATATTTGCAGATTATGTTTTTCTTTTGCCTCTAAAAACAAATACCATAAGTAGAATAAAATAACTATTTAATGATTTTTGTGCCGTTTTAGATAGTTGTACGGCAGAAAATTGTGAGAAATATTAACCATCCCTTACTGCGTCAATACGCCACAAGCCTCGGAAACTGAGATGTTATGTTCCTTGTTCCTGTAGTTACATTGACTCACCTTCAAGCGGAACACAGCAATACTAAGAAATTCTGTTTGGCGGTAGGAAAAAAAATCGCCTCTACATAATAAATGTAGCAATTTGGAATGCGGACGCTCTGAATATGCTTCACACGTTTAGTTGAACTGTACATATCATTATGTGCGTTTTTTTTATATATATAATTTAAGCAAAATTGCTTTAAAAGCTATCGCTAAAGACCTAATGATTTATCACGCCATTATGACGTCAAAAGGACAATTGCGTGGTCGTTAATAACATCGCTATTGTGATACTTCGAAGGAAATGTTTTCACGAATGACGATTTTGTTTAATGATATTTTTGATATACATTATTATGTTATACACACGTTCCCATGTGTTAACTCGTATGTAGGTCTCTGACAGGTAAATTATATATGTGTGCGTGGATATCGAAATCTGTTACTAATTATAAGTACACACTACTCGACCTTCGTGGTCGAGTAGTGTGTACACCAGTTTTCATGGGTACGCCACTCCGAGATCCCGGGCTCGATTCCCGGCCGAGTCGATGTAGAAAAAGTTCATTAGTTTTCTATGTTGTTTTGGGTCTCGGTGCTTGTGGGGTCCTTACTTCTGATTTTCCAAAACAAAAGTGCTTTAGCTACTTATATTGGGATCAGAGTAATGTATGTGATGTTGTCCAATATTTATTATTATTATTATTGTTTATTATATTCGCTAATAAATTTATCTATGAATATAAACAATTTATATAATTAGTTTATATTGATTTTGTTTATATTTGAAGTACATTACACTTTGATTGTTTTGTTGACATAGTGCTTATTGTGTAGGCTGCGGGCCTTAGGCTCCTGTACCTATAGTTGTTCTAGTCAGGTCTATTTGCTCTCATATTGATTGTTAAGAATGAGCAAATAGATAGCGCGTCTTAGTTTGCGCACACATTTGGGTCCTATAATTATAATTTCCTGTGCACATAGCTAGTCTCCCCCGTGAATGGCCAGATCAGGCAGCAGGAGATCAAACACTTATTTAAGGAATTGCAGTGGGTTTTATTAAGTAACGACTTTAGCTATAAACTTGTTCACAGGGTTAACAGTTACACATTGCATCTTCACCCAAATGTCAAATAAATGACAACGGAGAAAAACAGCTTAAGTACACGCTTACAGCATCTGCAAGCATACACTATTAAAAGGCGTCCAAACATATTTAGTATTACAATGTGTATCCATAAAATAAGAAAAAAAACTTATATTTTCAAAATACAAGTAAGAATGTGTTCGTTTATCTAAAACACATACGTACCAATTTACAAAAAAAACTATATTACCAATTTAACGTATGACCCTAACAGAAATTGTACCTACTATTAATAACTAGACTAGAAAAACTCATCTAAGTAAACGAAACACTGGAAACATGATTCTTTATTTTGCTTCATTTAAAGTGATTCATTAATCTGACAATTCAAGCATCAGATTTTAAATAACACTCATCATGGTAATTCCTTCTTTTATTTTTAAATGTATTTTTTTAATTAGTGTGCATCTGCACTATGCTTTAATAAATCTTTATCTGTCAACTGTCAAATGTCAAAATAAATCAAATTTTAAATGCGCGGACATTAATAACTAGGCGATAAATTGTTTTACGAAAAACTCTTCTAAGTGAACAAAACACTGGAAACATGATTCTGTAATACACTTACACTCCGACACCGATTTTAACGCTCACAGTCATTGTAATGATGCGCCTGCGCAATAATGACATATGTGACCGGAAAATGTAGCGTCCTTCCTAATAGTGCATTAGTTTACTGACCACGAATACGGAAGTTCCAAGAATTATGGTCATCCTATTATTTGACAACATCAATGTAACGAATATGATCAGACATTGTATTTATATATGAACATCATTCAGATAAGTTTTTTTTTATAGTTTATACATGAGTAATTAAAATTTACAAAATCTATTTTTTTACTTATAATGTTCGTAGGATTTACGTCAAATCTGGCATTCCAAATTTGATATTTTAAAGCATCATATATGTATATAAAAAAAAATAGCAAATTAGCAATACTTAGTATTATTGTGTTCCGGTTCGAAAGGTGAGTAGGGTAACTGCCGGCAAGGGACAGATCATCTTAGACCCCAAGGTTGGTGGCGCATTGGTGATGTATTTCTTACAGCGCCAATGGTTCACCAACTTAATACATAATTACCCGTCCGCAAACTGTACTAATTTTGATACTAAACTTAACTTACGCCAAGACGTCTAATCAAAAAAAAAGATTTGTTACTGGGTTTTTTAATATTTTATTACATACTTATCGGTCATGCATTTGTATCATTAATTAATAATCTTTATTGTTTAAAGGACAAACAGTACAGTTATCATTTGATTTATCACAGAGCAATTTTATTAGGAATTTATAGGCCATGACATACACGTGTATTTCTGTATTTGCGTGTGCAGTGTACACGTGGCTACGGGGCATTGGATTGCAGTTGACATTAATAGAGATCTCATTGAGGATGACGTATTATGACACTGGTATCGATTGTTGGACAAATTTCAACGATATTGTCGAAAATTCCTTATTTTTTGGGCAAAATATTCCGTGGAGGACTTAAGCTATTGGTTTTGGATTATTGGATAAATAACTATCTGACGTGTAAAAAGAAAGATTTTTTTTAATTTTCGCATTAATAGTTAACGAAATTATATTTTTTAATCATATATAATTTCTGTTACCCCGTTTTTGTTTCAACAATGGGATTATTAATCTTTAATAAATTAATGTTTAAAATTAAAAGTTTACTAACGACGTCTCAGTATTTTTTATCGCATGTATCTGTATTGATCATGCATAAAATATTCTACCAAAGCAAAACTCTGCTAAGCGAACATAAATCATTTTACATACATATGTCTCATAGATTCCTGCTTATTTTTTTTGCTTCATTTAAAGTGATTCATTGATCTGTCAAGCATCAGATTTTAAATAACATTCGTCGTGGTAATTATTTTTTTTTACTTTTAAATGTACTTTTTTAATTAGTGTGCATCTGCACTATGCTTTAAATAAATCTTTATCTGTCAACTGTCAAATGTCAAATGTCAAAATAAATCAAATTTTAAATGCGCGGACACGCGGACGTTTATGAAAGGTTACCGAGTTCGTTTGCCTGTACCAACATACTTTATCATCCTTACATTAGTAAATACGTCATGTGTATTTTACATAGCTTAATACACGAACAAATAATATTATAATAATATAATTGTAAATTAATTATCTACATGTAATGTTAAACTAAACACGCCGGTAGCAGTCTGTTCGGTTGTAATGATAACGCGTTTTCAATGTTAGATAACAGATAATGAATATTAGGGATAATAAATAAATGTTTAAAAAAAAAATCTGCCCTTATGGGATTTTAAAAATTTACACATTTATTTTCACTTTTATGTTTAAGTAGAACAGTAGATTCTTACGCGCTTTCAATTATTTTTTTTCGGTGGCAAACTAGCCGAAGGCTCACTTTATGGAAAATACCACCACCCATGGACATATACAACTTCTTGGAGATTTGCGGGCCTTAATTTAACTGGATATTAAGTATCTCGGGCACGTGTCGACAGAAATTCTGTCACGAAATGAACTAATATATAGAGCAACCAATGTTTATGGGCAGTGCATTAGTGCATGCTTCGTGTATTATTTTAAAATTATTCAACGTAATTTCTTATACGAATGGCGTAACAGATTACATTTATTAAATAAGCTAATTAAATAACAATCCGATTGTTTGTCTGACCAAATATTTGTATATTATACGATTCTCATTCATCATAATATTATAGTATATGACGTTTATATTTGCCAAGTGATACACTTAAAGCGTTACATACAGGCTGAGATGGCCGACTGGTTTCAACGCGTGTTAAGATACACCGATGATTGCGGGTTCAAAACCAGACACCACTGAATTTACATTTGCTTAATTCGTGTTTGTAATTAATCTTGTGCCCGACGGTGATAGAAAGCATCGTGAGAAAACCTGCATCGGTCTAATTTCAATGAAATCCTATCACATGTGTATCCACCAACCCGCATTGGAACAGCGTTGAAAAGCTCCAAATCTTCTCCTCAAATGGAAGGGAGGTTTTAGGCCAGGTTATTTTCGAAATGTTTTAATGAGTTTGACTCTTATGAATACATAACAGGTTAAAATAATGATTAAACTATATAATTCCCTCACTCACAGTTTCCTACACTACCGGAAAGAGTTCAGGCACAGACTCAACTAGTTTACGTGCACTTTGAGGCACGAGAGTTCACATTACGGACATGAAATCATAAATCTTAAACGTTAACAAATAAGACAAATATCAGTATAAGCGTTCCCTTTGAATCTTACTCGTGAAATTTTGTTAGTACTACGAGGATACTCAGTTTTAAATTATAAATCCTTTAAATGTTATAATCACACCAATATACACGGGTAAAATTGTCTGAAATGAAATATTTTCTTAAAGACTTCACGGTACCGATTAACGGAAAAAAAAGATAAAAAGCAACGTAAAGTTTTTAGAAGAATCTACACGGGAGAATTTAAAGTAATTTAAATAAGCTTTAGTGAGAAGTGGAAGAGACATTACACAACAAGGATTTATAATTATTTTATTTTGTAAGATTTAAATTATTATAAAAAATAACTAATAACTTTATGTGATAAACCCGATAGCAAATTCGCATTCAGGACCCCAAAACTAGACCATATAAGCAAACAATTTACAAAAAGGAAATTTTGCGATCCTTTGCTATTATTATAATCAAACATTTCATGGTGCTGTTGAGTTTCGAGTTCGTTTCATTATTCAGAATATCTCCCTGGAACGGCTGGACCGATTTTGACGGGACTTTCACTGGCAGATAGCTAATGTAATAAGGAGTAACTTAGGCTACTTTTATTTTA
The DNA here is from genome assembly GCF_905147765.1 of Vanessa atalanta. Lineage (NCBI taxonomy): Eukaryota > Metazoa > Arthropoda > Insecta > Lepidoptera > Nymphalidae > Vanessa > Vanessa atalanta. The sequence continues at coordinate 5,976,587 of NC_061895.1, forward strand.
GAATTATATGTAAACAATAATAAAGTCACGCTTATTAAATTCAAACGCGCACGAAGTCGCGGGCACAGCTAGTTTTAAATATAATCGTCGTGGTCGTTGACATGCCTTGTTTAGTACGTAAATGTATATGTTATTTACATAAGAAACTAACTATTATGCAAAGTCCCCACATATAGAAAATATTTTCTATTTATACTGTTTATAATATTCACATATGAATAATATTTTATTCAAGAGTTCTAATATTAAATCCTCATTGTCCAAATGATCGTAGTGGATTCCGCCATAGAAAATGTAGTAACTATAGTTACGTTGACTTAATCAGCTTTCAAACCGGAAAAGAACTATACAAAATATTGCTATTTGGAAATGAAAAGACTAGCTGATTACTGGGTGGTACCTACATAGGTAGACTTGCACAAAGCCCTACCACTAAAAAAATATACGAATAATAATAAGAAATAATTTTAATTTTATTTTAACATGCCTGTATTTATCATTATTATGATATAAAATCTTTTTTCTTTGTCAATCGATAAATATTTCAATAGCATAGTGATGTGATGAAACGTATTGTGTCATACGATAAATGGAGAAATTATACCGAGTGATTTGTCGAACGATAAAATTAATTGAAATATTTCATTAATATATTGAAATCATCGTAAGACTAAATGATAAGAATTATCGTAATTTAAAACTTAAAGTAAAAGATCACACGTGTAAGTTAGTTTAAGTGATGTTAAGACTAACTGGAGATATAGTTGAATATAATAATGCCACTGTGCCAATTTAAAATATACAAAGAAAGGGCAAAGGAACGACATATACGTATTACTTTTCATATTAATTCCATTAGGCTGCATTTAAATAATTGATATTTTTATACAATTAAGCGGATAATAATTATGATTAGAACTTTGTTAATTGGGGCAAAATTTATTATTAATTTTTTGAATTGCTTAGTTGCATTTAATTTCAGTTTCGCTTAAAGAGATACATTATTAATATTGACAAAATATATGTCAATTCGTTATCGTTATAAAATCTGTAAAGATCTATTGAAGATTTTTTTAAAAAAAAATATTTACATTACAGTAGATTTTTATTATTATAATATTTATAATCATTGCTGTGCGTAAAATGAACTTCGATCTATCAATTTGTAATTATAATCTCGAATTTAATTATTTAATTTCACTTCTTTAATAATAATAGAAATATTAATTATACAAAAAAACAGTTAACAATTATCGATATATATATTGTTAAACTATACATCACTACTATACATTAGAATTTGACAACTAAATAAACGCGAACGAAACGCATTATAAAATGGAAGGTATAGTTTTTTCTTTAAGAAGAAATGTATGTCGTTTCTTATTCCTTTATGGTGTTCATATAAAAGAGAGACCACTGGCCTTTGTTATATATTTTACCTGCACATTCCATTGATATAAATTATTTAAAAAAAATAGAAACATGCAATAATACTCACTTGCGGTCGTATTTTCTCCAGCTCTCTTAATTACTAATATCACAGGATTTTATAATTTTAAAATTAAATATATTTACACTTAAAAAAAAAACACTTTATTTACAGATAATATATACACTGCCCAGTCTATAATATTTTTTTACCCCATGCAGTCTTTAATCTGTGGTTCTAATTTCGGAATGCAATTACATTTTTCGCGGATTTGCGCGGGAACGTGTGACGTAGAGTAACAGGTGCGTTTCGTGCGGCGTCTGCGAGTGTACTGTCATGGAGGTGTCCGTCCTTTGCCTTAATATCAGGTGTAGAACTCAATCAGTGATAATGATAAGAATACAAAGCGGCGTCTCGTCGGCTGTACGAGGGGATTTCTCGAACTCAGCCGGCGTTGGACCGGTTTAAAAAAAAATACCGGTCAACGATCGAAGTGCGTGTGAAACTGTGAACTTGACGGGTTTAGGGGTTAGGGCTGCCTTTACGTATTTATACATGAATGAAATTAATTTACATATACATATTGTTTTTTTTTACATATCGTACGTTACGTTAATATTTCATAGTTTTATTTAACTTTACGTTTCGCAAATTATGGAGAAAAATTTGACAATTATTTTTTAAATAAAAAATTACTTAATATTTGTTGAAGTAATTTCTTTAAAATATTTAAGTAAGATTGTGTCTTAGACTTATCCGACCTTTTTGAACGTTATTGTAATAAAAAAAATAGAATTAGCTAGAATATATTTAATTCTACTGTAATATATAATTGTAACCTTCACGGAAGATCAAGGTAAATGAATTAACATTTTATCAAAATAATTAAATACTCTTTGGAGTAAGCCGTAACAAAAAAACTCTGTCATATATAAAATGAGCCGGCTGTCACGACTCCCCCTTTAAGACGGAATTTTCAAAAATAAATAACCATCGGTTATAAATTTTCTAGACGTATAGCGAGCCGTGGCTTTGCGAGTTTACGTTCAGTCAGTTAGGACAAATGATTTTGTATATATAGGTATACTAGTTGTCGCCCGCGGCTTCGCTCGCGTTTTAGGGGTTGGTTGTAATATGTTAGGCAAAAAAGTAACCCATGTCCTCCATTGGAGTTCAAGTTGGTTTCATACCAAATTTCATCAAATTCATTGGTTTGGCAGTGAAAGAGCGACAGACAGACAGACAGAGTTACTTTCACATTTATAATATTAGTATAGAAGTATAGATTATATTTTAGATTTGACTTCAATCTCGACGGCTGTACTCCATGGATCTCGAATAGTCGACGCAGAATATATTATAAGTAGTCTACTGTGTGCGCAGACGCAGTGTGACTCTATCTCTTAGTCAATGGGCGCAGGAACAATGGCGTACAGCCATCCTGATATGGAACTACTGAAACTATTACCTCCCAAACTTCAGTCTACAACTAAAAATTTCATGAGAGAAAAACACAATAAGAATTAAATTATTTAAGTACTAATTATATTATATACTAATTATTGCAATAGAGTCATTTTGTTCGTCAATTATAATAGATAAGAGTCAAAGACACTGAGATTTAGACATAGACGAATTGACAACTTTTTTTTAATGCTAAAGAATCTATACAGTCTCAATTGACCATCGATGCAAAAGTGTTAACGTAAATTTATAATAACAATTATTTAAACGTTTAATATGTTTTGAATAAATTATCATTAGTTATGAGGAGAGTAATGTTTTTTCGAAGAAATCGTTTACGTAAAACAAAACACTATAAAACTGAATTTATATGAGTTATAAAATCAATAATAAAAAAACAACAGGCTGATGGAGCAGACATGATGGACAGGGCACAGATCATTCCGCCAATGTCACGTGGGATGGAGAAGACACGAATGAGATTGATCGGTACGGTTGAGATAGCAAACTCAAATTTTAAAGCCAAGTATAGTACTAGTAATTTCATTTTTAATCCTTAACCTAGAGCGACACGAGTAAGAGTTAATAATTACAAAATTAAAAGCAAATATTTAAAGTGACACTACTTTCGACGTATTAACATAAACGCGTCGTTTCTTACTAACGAGAATTTTTAATCGCTTCGGATTTTGTATTCGCATTTTTTCTTGGTATTCGTCTTTTGTTTCATATTCTGAGTAAATCAAATTAACAAATCGTATTTTTAATTTCATATTTTTCATTAAAAGTCAAATAAATAATAGTAAATAGAAGATAATAACCAACAAGTTATTAAAATAGTACATGTTAAAATGGAACAAAACCATACTAAGTATTGCTGTTTGGCGGTAGAACATCTGATGAGTCAGCCACTCATACCTGTGCCTAAGCAGACGGGTTTGCACAAAGCCCTACCACCAAGAGAACATCTACATGTTTATATCGATATGAATTAAAGGTCAAATTAATAACGTTCGATTTATTTAATTCAATTTGAACATTTTGTAAATTAGCTTTACGTACGTAAAGTAAAAAACAGCAGTTCATCGACACACGCAGATTTCCTCATATTTTTTCCTTCATGGGTGAGCGTAGGATTGATTATTGGAAACGCTAAAGCACTAGAAACTCGGCGATGCTTGCCCGGCCTTGAACCTACAATCTTCAGGTAAGATTCACGTGTTCTAGCCTCCTGACCATTCCGAATCACCAATAAAAATATAATTAATAATTAATAAATTCAGACATGTGAACAAAATTACACACATATTCAGAAATCATCATTACAAAACGAAGGTTTCCTTAAGATGTTTTTCCTTCAAGTCGTTTCTAAACATATGAAAAACTTATAAGTGCTCGCTTGGATTGTAACCCTCGACCTTGTTCTCTAATCCACTTATATTAACTAGGCCATTAGCTCTAACAAAAGTCCAGTCAACATTATAAATAGCGCGAGCCCAATTATAAAAAAAAAAAACTGAGATCAAAAGAACTATGCACAGTTTTGTTTAGTTAAAGATAACGGGGTGTCAAGTGTCACAGTGACACGCGACACGGCACAGATAACATAAGGTCCAATTTAAAGACAGGGACCACACATGTGTATTCGCAGCTAGTAACAAGCTTGTTTTATAATAATAATTAACACTTACTGTTGCCATGACAGATTTAATAATTAATTTTATTTATTTAATAAGTTATCATTTTAATAAACTTATACTTTTTTTATTTGCTGGTGGCTTCGTTAAAGCTAGTCTGGGTAGGATATGCACTGATCGTATATATTACTGCCAAACGGCAGTACTTGCTCTTGTTGTTGTCGGTTTATAGGGTGAGTAAGCCAGTGTAACCAAAGGTACAATGGACATAACATCTTAGATCCCAAAGTTTCTTATAGTGCCAATGTATATGGGCTGTGAATCCTACCTCGAAATAAAAAAATGTTTTGATTTCAACAACAGTCCTTGGATGGATTAATTGATACCTTTGCAAAAAAACACTGACACAGAAAAAATATTATTTAAAAAGTTTTTACGTGACCGGCGATTATTATGAGACTTCGATTTTCAAATGTCATATTTCAGATGTTAAACTAAACATAATTTCTACCCTCCCGATAACACGATTCTCATAGAGATATTTAAAAGGTAAAATGGTTCTTATATCTGAATAGTTAAAGTTCAAATTATCTCTATGTGTTGATATAACAATCGTAATTTAATCCGCTAGTAACAAAGGTCTTTTGTGAGTGATCAGAGGTTGTCTTAGTTTATATTTACCTTAAGTATAAATAGAACGAAGATATTGTATTATACGACCTTTTACGATCAATAGAATATTATTTTCAAATCACATTATCGTAAAGATAATCGAAAAAAGAATTAAAAAAAATAGCATCATAGTAAATAATTATCATAGACTTTGATGGCGTTCGAAGTTCAAAATACGTTTTAGTATTGCCTTAGTTAGGGATTATTTGAAAATAGATTTATTAAATATTGCAGCGTTACAATTACTTATAGTCAAAGTATTAACTTCTGCAACTAAAAATAACTGTTGTTTTTTGTCAACGCTCAGGCTATTCAACTTGGTAAAATAATTCGTCTAACATATTAATACATAAAACAAAAACAAAAAAAAAAAAATTATACATTATGTTTATATATAAGTTACTTTCAAACTTCACTAATTGAAATTCTTTATCGTATAATATATACAAAAGTTAAATATTAAATAGTTCATAATGTACTGATTTTATTATAATTATGATTAATCGAGGTAATTACGATTGGTTTATTTAAATAAATGCATTTATACAAATCGTGATAACCCTGCTTTGATCTCACGGAAGATCCGATCTGTTCCCCTAACCGGTTTAGTAGCTATGCGAAAATAAACAATACAAAACGTCTGACAAACTAGCAGACATATTTTGCCATTGTCGCTATGCCTACAAACTTTAGCATTGTTAGTATTACCTGATTTAATTTAAGTTATTAATGCTAGTTTTAATATCAATTAATAATGAAATTATGTAATAAAAAAAGAAAAAGGAAACGTGTTAATTGCATATACGCATCGACCTTGGTAGGTGAGGGGAGGGGGATTGTAATTCCTAGTGACGGACAACCTAATTAAAACCAACGGTAACCATTTCCGTTTTGGTACGACGGCACGGGATTACTCACGAATACATTCAACAAAATACTTTAAAACATATTGGTATATAATAATTAAAGATAAATAAAATTCAGGCACATTATGTATGTATATGTGAATTTTTATATATTTTGATTTATAAATTTCATTATAATAATTTTAATTGAATGCATGTTTTTATTAATACAATACATAAATCATTTATTATGGTTCAGATTAAAAATGTTGAATCGGTGTGTGCTAAACTAGATGCGTATAATTGCTTTATGCATTAACCTATAATTACGATGGTATATGTCGCAATATTTAAATCGTTATTTTTTTAGGACAGACATAAAAGAATATATGCCTCTATTTCGTTCAAGGAAAATGTATCGAATTTAATCTATCATAGATTTAACTTCGACTCGTTTCCCTATCCACATACACGCTGGATTTGCCGATAAGTGTCTCTGTAGTACTACTCTACGACATGTTTGACGTTGAACTCGAGCGGAATCGTAATTAGTTTACTGCGGGAAAATTTTATGTCTCTGCTCGAATTTGAAGGCAGAACGATGGAATTTGATACGGTATTCTAATGGGCTTTTTTGACCTCATATTAAGTGTGATTATGATTTTCATATATTCATCATTATTGTACATTTAAATTGTTAATATGCACACTCAGTAGACAAAGTTTAAAAGGAAGATACAACGAAAAATCCTGTCGAATGGATTGCGAGATTATTTTTCTTGTGACTATAATAGACTACCATCAAGAAGAAACATAATAAACGACTTAAACTTTTGTATGATAGAAGTTCTTAGCGCTTCGTTTGTTTCGGTTAAAAAATGGTAATTTTTTTAATAACTACCTAAATGCCTTTCATGACTAATCTTTTTCAAATTCTTCTATAACCTATCCTATACGACTGTCGACTACACGTATCAGAATATGATTTAAATCGTCAAATTATTTAAAAGGACGTTTTTCCTTCCAATTGAAACTTTAAAAAAATATTAGGATTTAAATATAGAATAGGAAAAATTAAATTAAATTAAAAATACTCGTATCATAATTGGTATTACGCATTCAAAAATAGTGATTTTTGCGATTTAAATATTTTACATAAATTGTATTAATAAAGACTGCATTCATAAGATAGTCTTCATAAAATACTTTGTATATATCCAAGTATCATAGGACACAGATATATATGTATATGAGAAACCTTTAAATTTAAATAATTATCAAAAACAATTGTAAACATTTTGATCTTTATCGAAAACATTGTTTAGAAACGTTTAAAATTCAAATGTAATGAATATTAAATACATATACGACGATTCTGCCTCGACGGTCTACTGAATATCTTATAAAGCGTAAGATACGTTTTAAATGTATTTGCTTTAAATAATGAGAAATTCACAATTTTCAGTAGCTCCGAGTCTGGACCACACTCTCGTGCCTCGGAAAGTACGCGTAAAGTTGTGCTGCAGTACCTGCCTACTCTTTTCGGACGTGTTTAATTGCCTTATCATGGAATTATGAAACTAAAGGCTACTTGTATTGGCGCACACATTTATGGGCTATCATATATTCCATACAGTTGGCTATTCTCTATTGGCTATTCGCTGAGAATGAGTGCAGTGGCCAAAATTGGTTAAGGGGAAGGATATTGACATACCAATTGATTGCAGAGGTAACGCTTGCATAGTAGCGTGATATTCCAACATTCATTTTTACATACAGACACAAGACGATTGTTCTACCATTACGATTAAATAATTTAATGTTTATTTAAATGTAAGCGTAATCACGACATTCACACAAACGTCAACCGAAAACTAGTTGAATGAATTATAAACGACACGCGATGGTACTTAACCTGGTATCCTTGACCTCAGCTTAGAAAACGAAACATCGTAATGCAATTTACTTTTATTTAAAGCGATTGTTGTGATGTCTAAAATTATTCAAATTATTGGAATACTTTTACGTGACATTGGCGGCTTGAACTATTTTACTATTATGTTGAATTTAAAATACATTTAAAAAACCTTTTGTGAAGAAAGTTTTTGTGTACTGAATTTGTTGTGTTTCGGTTTGGAGGGTGAGTGAGCCAGTGTAAGTGCAGACAGAAGGGTCATAACACCTTACCTCCCAAAATCATCCTTATTTTATGATGTAAGGAATGGTTAATATTTAATAGACAGGGTTATTGGTAATTCGACGTATTCCCGTTAGGAGGTGATAGGGGTGATTATTTGAAATAATTTTAACCCCGATATGCATGATGCAAAAGTGAAAAGGTGCAGTACATCTGTCTTACTGGTATATGATATTATGTCTCTTAATCTTCTTCTTTCTGTAAATAAGTCTTCGAGAAGGATAGGATTTTTGTGCACTTTCTCACACTTTCTCTCTGGATTTTTGTGCAGATATTACCAGTCAGTAGCAAGTTGCATGTTTCTCTTTACATATAAAAACTTTTATTTGTAGTACCCAAGCTTGAACGCGCATTCTTCAGTTAAGATAAGGCCTCGAACAGAGCTGGTGAACATTGGAATACAAGATTTGAAATCATTTGCTAAATTTGGTCAACACAACAAACAGATTAAATAAAAGCTTGTGAAAAAGGAACAATTGTAATACGGGTGACCAGTCATAAATTCGGGACCATCACAGTACAAATACATGGAAAGGATTTAGAAGGAATTTACGAAAGCGTTTTTTTTCGACTAAGGAATGAAATAAAAAGTACAGTTAAAAAAAAAGCTAAAAAACGTGCTAAAAATGCATTCTCCCACTCACAATATAATGCACCTAAATTGAACAGGCCGAGATGGTGATAGAAAATTCCAAGAGTCGAAGTCGAATTAACCTGGTACCTCCCTAGGCAAGGAGGCCTGCATAATTGGGCCAACCGTCGGGGTGATGTGGAAGATAATCATCATATCATCATCATATCATCTATCATCCACATCACCCCGACGGTGCAAATACACGCACGCGATTTTTGGACACACATGATACCACCCTACTTGATGTGGGAAATGCGTAAATGTGTTTCTAAAGCAAGACTAAATTACATAATTAATATAGCGAAGATAAAGATACAGCATTCTACTATAGGACACTATCATAGGTCGAGTTGATCAAACTTGTCGGTATTCACGTGTTCCAAATGATTTATTATACAATTATTCTTGCAGTACTTTCCGCTAGTAGATAAATATAAAACCGGCGCTAGCGAGATGCAATGCAATACTTTTCCGGCTGGGTTTAACCCCGCTTAACCAACAGGAACTTTACGCCAGTTCATTTATATCAAAACATTATTTAACTGTCGTGTTCTGGTTACGGAATTGGTTGAATGATTAATGTATGGAATTTATAATAATGGAAAGATGTATTTTCGTTCTGTCACAAGAAGTAGGGGGTATAGTGGACAAACCGACGCTAATTGTGCTGGAATACCCACTAAAAAAACCAGCGATATCCACTCCATCTCTTCGGGGAGCATCAAGGGAACGCTTCCGTATACTACCGTGATGAACCGACGGTCGCCACACCTATATGTGCCCCCAAGCTCTCTCTTTCTGATGACCACTAACTAAAATCAAAATAATAGGGCACTTTTGGTGGCGTTTCTTTATGAATGATCAATTTTGCTAATACATACTTTCAATTAAAATATGATTCGATCCTCAGAGACCGTTAAATCCTTCGAATTTAACTTCTTTAAAGTATTTGTAATACTAGTCATTTCCCGCGGTTTCGCTCGCGTTATCGTGTTTAATCGTCAGCCGTTAGGCATAAAAAGTATCCATTGTTTCCTTGGGATTCAAGCTTGTTTCATTCAGAATATCATCACATTCGGTACATTGGTTTGGTCATGAATTGTACATTTATAATATTAGGATAGAAATTTCTAGATAGAATATGTATTATTCGCTTTTATATTATTTTCTATTGTTAATTAGGTATACTATAATCATGAAGGTATAAATTTGAAATTCGAAAACTTATCCTAAGCAAAGATTAAAGATTCGTGCTCCACCATCAAACCTCTGAATTTTCAAGTGGATTCTATAATTAAATAAGCCCATATCAAATTCGGGCTAATCTAAGAAATCCTCAGCGTATTTTGATAACATTTTACACACGGAAAATGTTAATCAAAATCTTTGCGTCGTATTTTTATTATTTTTTTTTTTTGTTAATTTATATCCATCATATAATTTTATCAAACACGATATCAGACTTTTGTTGTCAACTTTATAATAAATAATATCGTAATCCACTTAAATATACACAGAAATCCTTCTGTAAGTACACATAATTAAAATCAAGAAGCGCCAAGTGTCGTACACGAGTGACAAGTTCATAAAGAAGGTTAATTCTCTCTCTTTCTCTCTCGTACACACACACACACACAATATATTAAATAATCCATTTTTATATCACAAAAAGTTTAATCAACAACACTTCAATTCAAACTCTACATATAATAAAATACATTCTGAATCACGGTAACCACAGGTTTCTTTCGTGACATAATATTCTCATGTTTTCTAACTTTAATTATCTGATGACGAATTGACTTTTAAATATTTTTTTCCTTATTCTATAGGACTAAAACTGGTGGTAGTTAGGACTTTTTGTAAATTCGCCTACTTCGCTAACAATTCACTCGCATACTTAATATTTTTGTGTTCAGGTTTGAAGGGTGAGTGGACCAATGTTGCTACAAGCACAAGGGACATACCATCAATGTCTTTGGGAGGTGGTTATAACGGTTAACGGTTAATAACAATAAGTAGGCAGACTAGCGTATAGACGCTAGTCTGCCTACTTATTACCATGGGCAATTACAAGGATAATACGATATTCTAGAACTATTTTTTTGGATATAGATCTGTGAAATTAAACAGCGCGCGCCTTAACGTTAAACGTTGAATATAATCTAATTTTTATTTTTTGCTGTCTTTATTCGACCATCGTCTCACGCACACATGCCGATAATTTAGTGAGGAGCGCCTTCGTGAGTGAATATATCTAATATTGACGGAGAATAATTACGGTGATGAAGAAAAAAATCAAAATAAGTAATCGGCTTATATCAGACAACCCAATATTCATCTTTCAAAATTAAAGGGGAAATAAAGAAATATCCAAACATTTTTAGACTTGTCAAAGACTATTAAAAATTTAATAATAAAAAAAAAAACAATAGAGTCAAATATTATTATGATGAATCTTAGATTACTTCTGAGTGTCGCACTACTGAACAACTAAAACAAACCAGTCCAAACCACTGTATTATCTTGCTGTACGTGACAGCTACGCATGGTACTCGCCAAACGTCATGTTTCTAGTAACAACAAATTAAAAGATATATTTTTGAAGTGAACAACTATTTTAAAGTGTATTAGATACTCAAGTTTAAATGTGCTTGATATAAACTAAAATAATAAACATTAAAACTTAAAATTAACGAAAATATCGAAATAATTGGTGTAAACTAGTGGAGTGGCCAGTGTGTTGTATAAAACGCGTAAGCGACACGGAATACACGGCGCTTACGACGTTTTGGACGTTACATTTTTATAAGGCAAAGTAATACTTATGCAGTGTTTCTTTTTGTTTACCTACCTCACATTATAAAACAAAATGGATTGTAAACAATGTATGGATATCTTAAAACCTGAAGTATCTATTAAATGCGTTAGATGTCAAGGTAACTTCCATCACGAATGTATTGGATTATCAGAAGGTGATTTTAAGAAAATGTTGCCAATGAATAAGGCCAAATGGAAGTGTCCTAATTGTAAAATTTCTAAAAAGATTGGTCAAAGCAGTCCCCAGGAGCTGACCGCGTCTCAACCGCATTCTATTTTAAACGTTGATGCAAACTCTTTAATGTCTCATTTCGATGAGCGTTTTAATAGATTAAGCTCAACTATCGAGTCATTCAAAACCTTTATAACTGATGAATTGAAAAAAGTTACTGATACGGTCAAGAAGTGGACTGAAAGAATTGTAAACATCGAGTCATCTGTAACAAGTGTTAATGAAAGAATAGATAACTTTGAGGTCGAATTATCTAAAATCCATATTTTGCAAGCGGAATTAAATAACTCAAAGACATTGATCAAGGACTTAAAGGAAAGCCACAGTAAGAATGAGCAATGGGTTCGGCGCTCTAATATACAGATTAATGGCATACCTCAAAAAAAGGGTGAGAATTTAATAAATATAGTAAAATTACTTGCTGAAAGATCAAACTTTAAATTGTGCCCTAATACTGACATTGACTTTGTTACTCGAGTAGCCACCAAAAATGATTTAGACATTAAAAAGCCTAAACCTATTATTGTGAAGATGCAGGCTCGATATAAAAAGGATGATTTCTTGTCATCACTTCGCAAATTAGGAAGCATCAAGGCGTCTGACATTGGATTTCCAGGGGTGCAAAATCAAATATATGTTAATGATCACCTCTCCACGCGTAACAAAGCATTATTGAGAGAAGCCAAACGTCTTTCTAAAGAAAAAGGTTATGTCTATTGTTGGGTCCGGAATTGCACGATTATGGTACGAAGAACAGATAACTCGCCGGTACTCCATATTACATCTGAGGAATCTTTAAAAAAGATCTCATAAGCGTTAACTCGATATTTAATATTTTTTTTACTTACTTAATTCATTATCAATCGTTATATTTTTTATATTCTTATATTTTTTATGTAATTCTTTGCATTATATCATACTTTATACCTTATAATCGAATTAAATTTGATGAAATTGCTATGCTTGTCGGTGGTTATGAGTCTAAATCTTGTGATAAGTTAATTTTACTTCTTCTATTTAATAAAAATATGCCTTGGGGTAATTGCTCAGATATTAGTACTTTACTTAAGTATTGGATAATGCTATTCGAAAACTTTAATTGGATAATTCGTAATAAACAGAATGCATATTTGTATATTTTTCTATATCCGCCATGATTTTGAATATTTTTTACCACAACGTTCGTGGTTTACGTACCAAGACAAAACAATTTTATCTTAATGTATTAAATCATAACTATGACATTATCTGCCTAACAGAAACGTGGCTTTTGGAAGGTATTTTTGACGAGGAATTATTTGATACCCGATATACTGTATATCGTAATGACCGTAAATATGACTGTCTTGATATGGAGAGAGGGGGTGGAACATTAATAGCTATTCGTAAGGAATTTTCTGTAGACATGTGTATTAAAGAATTTTCACCAACTCATCCTCATGTCGATATTACATACTTAAAAATTATATTGCGGCACAATTTACCACATAAGTCAATATTTCTTTTCTGTTGCTATTTTCCACAAAATTGTTACCAGGCTGAGTCACAATTGGAATTTTTCGAGTTTGTTTCTGACTTAATTATTCATCATCCATGTCAAGACATTGTGATGGTGGGTGATTTTAACATAAGTAAATCTGTTTGGTTATATAGTGATGATAACAGCTCTCTTAATATTTCAAATCCTTCTGTGGATGTTATAACATATCAGTTATCTGCATTTATAAATTTTACAAGCTTGCGTCAGTTTAATCACGTTCTTAATGTAAACGGTAGGTTATTGGATTTAATTCTTTCAAATTTACACTGTGATGTATCTCGTACCGCCCCTTTATCTGAACCAGAGGATGCCCACCACCCTGCTCTCTGTCTTATGATAGATATTTGTTCAATTGAAAGGAATTTAAGACCTAATAGGCGTATTGTTCGTTTATATCATAAGGCTGACTATGAGGTTGTTAGTGCTGAATTAGATAAAGTTAATTGGGAGCTTCAGTTAAATAATAAAAATATAACCGAAGCAGTTGATATGTTTTATCAAATCGTGGACCAGATCATACAACATTTTATTCCATCAAAAGTTATTACTGAAAACAATAAATATCCTTGTTGGTACTCTCGGACACTAATTACCTTAATAAATAAAAAATTAAAATGGCATAGGAAGTGGAAAATTTATGGACGAATATATGACTACAATAAATTTTCGGACCTTCGGGCTCAAACAAAAAATATTGAAACGGATTGTTACAACTTATTCGTAGAGAGAGCAGAACAGAATATATATTTTAATTCTAAGCATTTCTGGACTTTCATAAAATCTAAGAAAGGTCATAACAGTCTGCCGGATACTTTATATTATAATAATGAATTCAGTTCTGATGGACAACAAATCTCGAATATGTTTAATCACTTTTTTAATTCTGTTTTTGAATTGGATTCAGGGTCCATGTCGATCATATCGTCTAATAACTCTTGCAATCAGACAATAATAAATTCAATTGAGGTTACTAATAACAAAGTAGAGCATTATCTTTCAAAGCTGAATATATCTAAGGGTAGCGGCCCAGATGGCCTACATCCTATTTTTCTAAAAAATTGCAGCAAGGCACTTTGCACTCCTTTAACTATTCTCTTTACAAAGTCCTTGAACACGGGTTGTATGCCACGGGAGTGGAAGAAATCTTTAATCACACCTATTTTTAAACAAGGCGATAAAAATAATGTTAAAAACTACCGTGGCATTTCAAAATTGTCTGTGATTCCTAAGATGTTTGAAAAAATTATTTTTGATACCTTGTTTCCGTTATTAAGGCCTTTACTTATACCAAATCAACATGGATTCATCAATAAACGCTCAACTGAGTCAAATCTTTGTGAATTTCTTGATATAGTATTGAAAGCTATGGAAGATGGTCACCAGGTGGATGCCGTGTACACCGATTATTCGAAAGCTTTTGATAAAATTTCTCATAATCTGTTGCAAAAAAAACTAGAAAACATCGGTGTACACGGCGATCTCTTGCGATGGTTGACATCCTACCTTCGTGATCGTACTCAAGCTGTCGCAGTTAAAGGGTTTACTTCTACTTTTGTACCTATAACATCCGGTGTGCCTCAGGGTTCCCACCTTGGTCCCTTATTATTTAACGTCTTTATCAATGACTTAACATGCTGCTTCTTAAACTCACAGTTTTTACTCTATGCCGATGACACAAAAATTTTCAAAGTTATAAGAGATAACCAGGATTGTATCGAACTCCAAAATGATCTAAATAGGTTAGGACAGTACTGCAAATCTAATGGCTTACAACTAAATTTGGCTAAATGTTGTATTATAACATTTTCAAGAAAAAAAATGCAACATTCTTTCAGTTATTCAATGTTTGGTATTAAATTGCGAAGGGTAACTGAGGTACGGGATCTTGGTGTACACCTTGATAGCCAACTCGTGTTCGATAAGCATATTGAAAAAATTACTTTAAAATCTTACCAAATGTTGGGCTTCATCTCAAGGCAAGGTATTGACTTTAGGAACCCTAATACACACATTATACTTTATAATGCTTACGTTCGGTCACACTTGGAATATGCATCGACTGTATGGAATCCATGTTATGCTAAGTATATTCAAGAAATCGAAACAATTCAAAATAAATTTCTTAAAAAATTAAAATATAAATTTGGTCACGATTTGCCTACTCTACTGTCCTTGAAAACTAGACGAGAACATAGAGACCAATTGTTTCTATTTAAAATTATTAACAGCCTTATAGATTCGCCTTATCTCCTAAATAAAGTATTATTAAACTGTCCTCGCTTAAGTGCTCGGTACAAAGCCACTTTCGCAACTCCAAATCATAAAACAAATTATTACAAAAATAGTTTTATAGTAAGATCGTGTAGCAACTATAACGATAAATATAACCACATAGACTTGTTCAGCAGCAGTCTCAGTAAGTTTAACTCGATACTTAAAAATAATTAGATTAAGATTTGTTATTAACTTTTTTTTTTTCCTTTTTCATATTTCACATGATATAAGTTTGGTTTATATACATTTTTACACTTGTTAGTTTATTTATTTTTTTTGTTTTTTTTTAATTACTATACATTTAATTTTTCTGTTTTATATATATGTTCACTTCCAGATTAATTATTTGTGGAAACTGTATTGGCATGTGTGTTATTTAAGGTTGATTAGTTTTATGTAATATAAAATATGCTGTTTGTTTCACTTACTTACAAATAAACAAATAAATAAATAAAAGTAATATTGACTGTCTGCATTCTTGCACTATAAAATGGATATAATTGCTTTGTTTATTTATAATCCTAGTGTTCTTTAAGTTTCGCTTTTATCGTCATAGAACCATTACTCCAATAAGTCTATAAAGACTTTCAGCTGTACGGAGTCGGATTTAATGGTCGGGAGGCCCTAGGGCCATAGAGCAGTGAAGGCTCTACACCAAAAGACAACACGAATATTATAATTTCAATCAGTAAGCTATAATTTATTTACTTGTATCGATAATTTTTAAAACATTAATTAGTAACATTGTTATAATTTGACTATATTTAACTCGTCAGAATCTCTGTTGTGGAGGGCCCAGGGCAGTTATCCCGGTTGCACTCCCCTGAATCCGGCCCTGCAGCTGTAATCATGTCTATTTATAAAAAATAATTTGGGAAAATTAATTTTTAAATCGTTAAAGGATATATGTCTAAAGTTGAGATCAGGACTTCCTATCCCACTATACAATAATATAGATCTATTTCTTAGGTCTATCAACAATAAACTTTATGTATAATATAAGATATATTTAAATCTTTATCTATATAAAGTTTTTTTTTTTAGTGCAAATCACGCAAAAACCGCTGAATATTCTGCCATGAAATGTCTACCATTATATTTATCGTGTTTCAGAGAAGGTAGTTATATATTACCATACGATATAATTAAACGTATAACGTAGACAGAGCAACGCGTGACCGGGTCTGCTAGTTAGATATATAACTATGTTATTTACATATTCCAAGATATAATAAAGACTATATAAATTTAAAATGACATTGAAATAACATCATAAGGTAAATTGTAAAACATTGGCTACCCGTTCCGACTTACGTAAAGCTGAAGTTTTACATCATGTATATTTTTGTATTTATAATGTCTAGTAATTTCCAATATTGATAATTGTCAGCCAAAAAAATCCCGGCGATTTTCTTCGATACTTCTCAAGCTATATTAAATAAATCAAAAATGGAATAATAATAATAATATATATCATATTAAATATTTTAATAAATTATAATGCTTCTATATTTAATAAAGAAATGGAAATTTCAGCCGTTTCAAGAGTTTACCTCGTGTAGGTAAGCTTAGTCGCATATAAAAGACCTGATACTTATTTTGCCTTCTTAAATTATGAAATAATAATAATTATCTTATCTTGTTCATCCATTATTAAAAAAAAATACAAGAGAGCATTACGCAAACCTTCATTCATTTTTATTCAATACTTTCCGCATAATTAGATATACTATATTAAAATATCAGCGACGAAACAAAACAAAAACAAAAATTATTTAAAAAATCGGCAAAGACATACGTTCATCCACATATTGAAAAAAAAACATCAATCCCAATAGGAAATTATTTATTCTCATAGCCGAAGTTAACTAAATCCGTTTTAATGTTTTAATCATAAATAATTATAATTATAATAATTGACGTGCACGGCTTAATAACCGTACAAGTAAAAAATACGTGTGCCTCTTGGGACACCCGACAGAAGTGATAGCTTAAGCTGTCCGCAATACAGTTACTGTCCGTTAGAGTGAGAGAGAAGGAGCATGCCCAACGCTGCCGTATGCCTAAGGGAAAGGGAAGCCAGACTGACTGGCGCCGTAACGCGTTACGTAACGAAGCGATTTACCACCCATAAGAAATTATCACGTCAAAAATAACGCAATAATTATGTTAATTAATGTGAAGCGATAAATTTACTACACTCTGCTGGACGTTGATACCACAATGCAGATTTTCAGTGTCTGTAACATTCCAGACGTAGCATTGTGCTTAGAACACGTCCATAAATATCAATCAAAGACTGGGTTCAAATTCAAATTCGGAACAAGTACGATTAAATTTTCTTCAATTGTTTTTTATCACATCTCACCCTCGACGCTCAAAGGAAACATCGTGAGGAAACCTGCATAAGTCACATATTGGTGCGCCATCATATCTACCAAACCACAATGGAACCTTACAAACCCTCAATTTAACGGTCGCTTTGACGCCGTATAATTGCAAAAGCCCTAACGTGCAATTGCAAAGACACGAGAAATATCGATTCATAACTAAGAATAGAAGAACATTTTGAAGTAGTTAATCGTTATCACAGCTGTTATCAGTTGAAACGGTTACAAAGGAACCAGTTAATTACAGCGATAAGACGTCGTTAATCAGAAATCGAAGCAATGCAATCGTCTTAGAGGCGTAATCGTCTCGTTTAGAAATTATTGGAACGAATTCTCATTCGATAGTTAGACAAATAAATAAAATTAAAGTGTCTAAGTTCTACTACTTTTTTTATATGTGATAGGTGGCAAACGAGCAGGAGGCTCACCTGGCAAACGAGCAGGAGGCTCACCTGATGGAAAGTGAGTACCACCGCCCATGGACATCTGCAACACCGGGAGGCTTGCAGATGCGTTGCCGGCATTTAAGGAAGGAGTACGCTCTTTCCTTGAAGGTTCTCAAGTCGTATCGGTTCGGAAAAACCGCCGGCGAAAGCTGGTTCCACAGAGCGGTTGTGCGAGGCAGAAAATGTCTTAAAAATCGCGCTAAATGCATACGAAAGTATAAACGGTACTTATAACAAAAGACAAATTCCAAAAATATTTGTCTTTCGGTCTGTTTGTTTAGGCTAATCTCGAAAATGCCTGAATCGATTTTAACGGAACTTTTACGAGCAGATAGCTGACATTATAAGAGGCAACTTAGGCTAATTTAACTGCAGAAAAAATATTTTTTACAAAAGAAGTTTTAATATTAATGTAATAATTTTTTTAATATTTATTTTACACTTTTCTCAAACTCACGCTTCAAGGAGCATCAATGTTGCTGAAACAAATTACATCGACTAGGCAGAATTGCTGCATATGTAGTCTGAGCTGATCGTATTCTTTAGTAAACTGAGTGTAGTTTACGATCACTAATACAATGAATACTTGTAAGAAAACCGCAAAATACACATAATAGATTAAGGCTCAAGTTTAACTGGAGAATAACTGAAAAGTTGTGTTTTTTTTTTTAATTCGTAAGAATTACTAATACTCCTTAAATCATCAATTTCTGAATAGTAATTTGACGACCTCCATGGTCGAGTAGTGTGTACACATGTGTGTGTGGCATAGTCGATGTAGAAAAAGTTAATTAGCTTTCTATGTTGTCGTAAGCCTGGGTGTTTGTGGTACCGTCGTTACATCTGATATTCCATAACACAAGTGCTTTAGCTACTTACATTAGGATCAGAGTAATGTATGTGATGCTGATCCAATATTTGTTTATTGTAATTACAAGTTATTATTCTGGCATTCGCCCTTCAAATCGGAACAAAAATTGACAGTTTTTTGTTTTGAACTGATGAGTCGGTATTGACTACACAGACGGGCTTGCAGAGAGCTCAACACCAATATGACGATAAATATATCATTTTTCTTTATAACTAAAATAGTATTTTATAAATTAACCTGGTCTAAAACCAATTATTTTCAGAGTATTTATATATATAAGCATAATTTATAAGCATTTAATCTTTAAAGAAAATCGCCATAGAGTTATTAATTTATATAAAACTTTACAAACACTTACTAAGGTACATGCATATACGTTTTCTATGCTACACAATCTAATAGAATTTACTATGCGGCTTTAATTGCAGCCATATATTAGCGAAATCATACATAAAGAAGTCTGTAGTCGAAGATATACAGTGTTGTCAAAGTTAACTACATATAATCTTAATAAATTCCCATTAAACATATGTGGTCCGGGAAGTAGCATTAAAAATGCCAATCTTTTCATTCTGCTTAATGATAAGATTATTTTAAATTCACTTGGGTAACTATTTTAGAAGTTTCTCAGTTTATTCAGGTTATTTAATGTAAAATAAATATAAGATGAAATTATCAACAAAAAGTAATTCCACCTCCCGGACTATAAGTTAAATGGTCGTTAAAAAATGCCGTGCGTATCTCATAGAAGCTCTTAAGCGCTGCAAACATCATTGTAATATACTATATTTAATAAGTAATCAAGAAAACCAAAAGTAACCACAATGGTTGCCTACATCACTGAATATATATATATATATATATATATATATATATATATATATGGGTAACTACTTCTTCCGACTTATATTAATTATGGAGTACGATCCGTATTATAAGCGCAAATTTAAATGTTACTAACACGGATCAGATTCTTCACGACCTGCAACCTATCGACTGGATAAGTATTATCTACCGATTTTTGGCTGAATGGAACTAAAACCTTAATTAAAAAAGCTAAAATCATGATCGAATAAATAATTACACTGTCAAAATGTGGCAATTATACTCAAATTTCCTACTTGTCCAGGTTACACCTGAGTACCATGAGGTTAAATCTAAAGTTCTCGACATTTCTCTATAATATGCATGTTTGATAAATACCTACTCGTATATTAATAAACATTCCTCTCAAATTACTCTGTTTATTGACAAAAGTCGAATTAAAATCTGCGTACGTACATACTTTAGTATTATACTATGTATAGATGCTTGCAAACTATTGTTAAATTTTTACATAGTTGTTAGCAACCGAAAAATAATTTAAATATGCAGTCCAAAAACTCCATTTACACCATGGCAATAAAATGCAGGCACATAAAAATAACACCATAAAATATAACAAATAATATGATATAACAACGCCACGGATAGCAGGAAATTATATTACATTTAAAAAAACCTACGGACGTTTAATCTGTGGATATTAAATAACAACAAATCTTAGAAATCTTAATAAAATAATTCTATGGATATCTTAGTTTGTATTTCTTATAGCGCCAATTCCTTCCTCAATCTAATGGGCGGCGGTGACCACTTGCCACCAGGTAATCCATTTGTAAGCCTAGTCCTATAATTAAAAAGAATCCGTCTTTGTAACAAGCTCGGTTAGTAGTTACCAATATTAAGAACGACCTATTTTGGCGTGTATGGCTTTAAATTTAGATTCCATTACAGATAGTCAAGATTAAAGCACGCGTTGAAATTTTCAATTGAAGACGTTCAGATACATCATTGCGTTCAAATTAAATATTAATTTATTATATCATTGGAAAGATAATAAAAAAATCTTGAGCTATTAAAAAAACTTATTTTTTTAATTCTATTGTTAGTGAGGAATTCTTGAAAAACGCTGCAAAAAATATAAGGTTTTAATTAATTTCTTTGTCCTTTTCGTCCTTAACCATGAGATAGCACTTGGCTTAGAAAAAGGTATTAATATCAATCATTATAATTATACCAAGGCTTATTATAATATATCGTGTGATAATAAGCAACTGATATATAATTAGATAATGTAGCGTGGATTTGTACATTTTATTTGTATTCAATTCGAACACAATTGAATTTCAAATTTATTCAATGTGGAAGCATTATATTGACTCATTGATAGTCAAATTAAAAACTAACACCGTTTCGGAAAATAAAAATATCCGTATAGAAAAAACGGCAAAAGAAAGTGGTATTTTAGTTTTAACTTATGATATTAAAAATTAGTAAATTAATCAAAAGACAGTAATTGTATAATATTAACTTTAATTGTCGACGTAATTAATTATAAACATATCAAAATTATAATACTGGTCAAAGTAGGCTTTTTTTGCTTGTATATACTTTTTAAGTTTTCATTATTGTAAATTATTATGTAGAACATTTTTGACTGATGGTACTGTAAGAAATATTAACGATGCCTTACACCACCAATGCACCACCAACCTTGGAAACTAAAATATTATGTCCCTTGTGCCTGTAATTGCACTGGCTCACTCACCCTTCAAACAGGAACACATCAATACTGAGTACCTACTGCTGTTTGGCGGTATAATATCTGATGACTAGATGGTACTGACCCAGACGGGCTTGCACAAAACCATACCACCAAGTGAAAATATTTTAAAATAACTTTAACAACTAAAAAAATGGTGTTATGTTTCTAATAATAATTATATTGTGCGTCTGTTTGATCACATTGTTTGACAATAAAAAACAACTTTAACATTGAATTAACGCGATATCATTGGTGTAATCGTCATGGATTCGTGAAAAAATGGCGTTCTGAATGTCGGGTACATTGTTATTGAAACTTTTTATTATAAATAAATATAATTATTAGAAACTGTTTCTAGTTCATAGTATAGGTGACCTATTAGCAAATCGCACGGAATATGTAAAAGGTTCGTTTATCTTTTGAACTTCCATTGAAACATAGTATATAAATTACGGGCTACGTAAAACAGATAAAAAAAAATCAAACATCATTTTCAATTTGATTTAACAATTAGACAACAACTCGTTTCGTTTTAGTTTTAGTTACTAATAAATATTAAATAAAAATACACACACTAACTGGTAGTATGTGTGACCCGTATAAATATTAATATTAAGTATAAACTCGAAAGTAACTCTGTCTGTTACCTAATCAGACGTAAACTGCTGAACCGATTTTGATGAAATTTGATATATTGGTAGTTCAGGGGAAGGATATAGGATATAGGCAGGGGAGAATAAAAGAACAGTAATATTTTTATTCTCCCCTGGAGGAAGTAAAATAGGGGTGACGTTTTCTGTGCTATAGGTAAAGTTTGATAAAATTCCCGCGGGGAAATCCGCCGGCTCGGCTAGTATTTCATATTTCATGAAAGCAATTCGCAACAAAGTTTCTTTTGTTAATGGTGATTGTATGTTAATTGGACGGGGAATTTTTTAAACACATTCATAACCCAAGGTGAAATTTTAAACACGACTCATTTTGTAACGCGAGACGCATCTTCAGTTTTCCTTATTGGATATCGGGACTTTACCTCTAAGAGGCTTTGTTACACAGCCTTATTGAGTAAGGTAGTCACATTAAGCAAGCGCCACACCTTTGTGATTCATTGAACATATTTATTATATTTAGATAGTTTTTTTTTTCAGATATCAAATCAAATTATTATTTATTCAAGTTACCTCTCTCAGTTCAGAATGACTGTAGGTTCTACCGACTGCGACTACCTCGTTGGCTTAGTGGCTAAATATAAGATTACAGACGCTGAGGTTCTGGGTATACCTAAAGTCCAGTTCGGGCCGCTTAAAAATATTCGGTTATTCTGTTAAAAATTCTGACCTGACCTATATCTGAATACTCCCGTCATATTACCCGACCCATCGACAACATCAGAATCTACCGAATAGAACCGTTAAGTATCTCAGTTAATTACTTTATGTAACAACGCATGGTGGTCATTAAGGCTAGTTATATGATGGTAGCATTAGCATTAGCATTAGCAGCCTGTAAATTTTCCCATTGCTGGGCTAAAGGCCTCCTCTCCCTTTGAGGAGAAGGTTTGGAGCATATTCCACCACGCTGCTTTAATGCGGGTTGGTGGAATACACATGTGGCAGAATTTCGTTGAAATTAGACACATGCAGGTTTCCTCAGGATGTTTTCCTTCACCGCCGAGCACGAGATGAATTATAAACACAAATTAAGCACATGAAAATTCAGTGGTGCCTGCCTGGGCTTGAACCCGAAATCATCGGTTAAGATGCACGCGTTCTAACTACTGGGCCATCTCGGCTCTCATGATGGTAGAGCGTATTGAAAGCTAGTCTCAATATTATTTTAAAGTTATTCAACAATTACCACCATTAACAATATACCTACTATTGTTTAGGTCATTTCTGTATAAAGGTAATTGCTATTTTATAAATACATCTTTAAATATTTATTATGTTTATACTACACGTATGTTAATTAAATAAATATTTTAATTCTACGTATATTTAAATATAAAATTACAGAATTTTGTTTAATTTACGTTTTGTTTATATTTACAATGACCGATTAAATAAATATACATATACAAATCAAAAGTAAAAGGCTATTGCACAATTCTCAGCTTATAAAACAAATGGTAGATCGAAGAACAAATGTTCCTTAAACATTAAAGTGAAGCAACAAAAGCGAATACAAATTCCTGGCGAAACGAAACGACGCGTCTTTTTGTTAAGTGTCAAAAGTGCTATAACTTTGATTATTAATTATTGCGATTAATAAAATCAGGTCATGGAATCGAATGGCAACGAAAAAGAACCACCTATCACAATTGGAGGCAATAAAACATATTTATTATATAAATCTTATATATTAATAGCTTAAGCCGAATTTTGTCCCAGTGATTGTGAGTCGATTGCTGCAAATAAAAATCAATTATGGTCTCATTTTGAAGAGCTCCAGCCATAAGTGCAGAAAATGAGAACTCTTAATTGCATTTTACTAAATTTATCAGAATTAATTTTAGAGAGCGGTACTAAGGCTGTATAAAGAGAAAAAAGAAAATCGCAAACAAAATTAAAGTAAATTCTTATCGACAAACTCCAATTCTAACTGAACTAATGTACACAATTTGACAGTAAAAAAATCACTTAATTAAGATTTCATAATTTTGGCGCCGATGTATAACTGGCAGTTTACAATGAAACGAGATCGAAACAAAACCTGTCATAGATCTAGAAATTCCGAAAAAAAAAACTTTTCAATAAACGCGGACTTATCATTTTTTAAACAGCTAGACGGACGGGAAATTGAGTCAGGTAATGGTTAGTAATTACCACCCATTGTCATTGGCGCTGTAAGAAATATTATGTATTCCTCACATCGCCAATGTACCACCAACATTGGTAACTAAGATATCATGTCCCTTGTGCCTGAGGTTACACTTGTTACACAATTTTATTTTTGTATATATTACGCACCTCTTTTAAACTCCTACTGAACTTTCAAGCCCATGAATTTGTCCGGAAGAGATCTATAATTACCGATAGGTCTTTTGCGTGCATGTTGTAGTTTACATTGAAAGACATTACTATGTATGCTAAACAATTCGACTAATAAAACTAACGACTTTGCAGATTATAATTTGCCTTGATCGAAAGGCCGTTTAAAAAAAAAAGATAATTTTACCATTGTTTTTTTGTTTGGATAAAACATCCAACGTAGTTTAGTAGTCTTTCTCTTATCTCAGAGCGGTTTTTCTGAACCGATACGACTTGGGGACCTTCAAAAAAAGAGCGTACTCCTTCCAAAAAGGCTTCCTTCCGGCAACGCACCTGCAACACCACTGGTGTTGCAGATGTCCTTGGGCAGTGGTAATAACTTTCCATCAGGTGAGCCTCCTGATCGTTTGCCCTCTATAACATAAAAAAAGATCGGTGTTTTCCGAACCAGTTGTTATGCAATGAGTTATCCGGATTAAAATTCTTGGATTTCCGTAGCATTTTATTACGTTCATGGATAACGAGTTTCTTAGATTTTTTCATGTATCACCCGTGATCTCATGGTCGTGACATTTGGCGAATATTCTCTTCATCGATCATCAACATTTAAATATCTAAAAGAAAAACAATCAATATGAGGATTTACTAAACGTAACTAAAGTAGGAGATAAATATCTCATCAAGTAGAGCTGTTCTGAATATTGACTATAATTATTACAAACATATAGGATAAACATATCAAAATGGAGTATCAGCGTAAGTCAGTTGGTAAAATTTCACGAATGAAAAACGAAGTGAATTCTTTCAGAATCACTGCTAGACCATAGAAGCGGTAATAATTCGAACTCATTCAATATCATTGTCACGGCTATCAAGAAAAAGACACAAAAAATGTCTGAAAAAAATATTGTTTATGATAAAGAAATAATAAATGTAAAACATACAAACAAAAACGGGTCAAGTGCGAGTCGGACTCGTGCACAAAGCAAAAATGAGCAATGTATCCAAAGTAACAGAACACCAATAGAGTATGTACTAATTCTAACTACTTATATTAATAAGTAACGCCTGGCGGCCCTGGGAACATGCTATTTATTTAAATATAGATACCAAACATTATTTCAATATTAACGGTATTTAAATATGAGAAACACATTAGTTGTAGTTATATACATATGTAAACCTAGATATATATAATTGTATTATAATACAATTCACAGTAATTTAAAAAATAGCACAGACAGAAGTCTGTGGAATTACACCGATAAATTTTCAGATGCCTTGCCTACTTTAAAATTTATTTTTTTTGTTTAGGTTTTGAGCAAAAATATCCGGTAACTCAAGAAGGAATGTTATGGATTTGTAATTTCGTATCTGGATAATATAGATACGGAGAGATGTGTTGATAATATTTTGCCGGTTCAAATACTTTTGCAGATACCGAAATAATACGGAAATATTACGGATATCCGATAATTTAGTATCTGCTAACGATCTCTGTTCCATCCCTGAACTCAAATCAAATTACAATCAATCTTTTACAAAATCAATTAAACCTAATTAATTATCATCGAGTAGTAATATCTGCGGGGAGGAATTAGCGAGAGATTTCCTTTATACGATAATTTCCGTTCGAAAGACCATTAAAAAAAAAAAGTAAATGCCTGATAACGTCCCACTGTTGGGTAAGGCCTACTCTCTTTTGAAGAGATGGCTTGGGGCTTCCTTCAAGATGCTAATCCAATGTAAGTTGGTGTACACATCACATCACCACGTGAACATAAGTAGATTAGACTCTACCTCATGTTTTCTTTCACTGAATCCTCATGATGTTTTCCTCCACCGCAAGCACAAGATGAATTATAGATACAAATTAAGCACATCAATTCATCGGTGCTTACCCTGGGTTTGAACTCAGAATCATCGGCTCAGATTCCTGTCTTGTAATAACTGTTCCATCACGGCCCATTTGGATCATCGGAATTACCATTTACACATGTAAATTAGATAGTTTTCCGGGTTTTCTATGAAACTGAACTCTTGGGTTTTCCCTGCGATATCAATGTGATTGAACATTAGGTACTTGATATCACGTTTCATTGTAAGTTAGGTTAGGTTAGTAATTGCATAATTGATTGAATTAATTATAATTATAATACCACTAAAAAGCTTTATAGGTACTTGACATTTAATATCCTGTCCAATGGATACGAAATATTCAATTTGTTAAATGTTGAAAAGGCTGTATTGACTACGGGTCCAGAGCAAAATACGGGTTGATTTAATGCAACACTATTTGATTCATGTATCAAGAAGTTAAACGCTAGCTGGAAGTTCCTAAGTAGAAAGAAGAACAAATTAGCGATGGGCTGATGATATCATTGAAGCTGTGAGAAAAATCGGACCAATAATATCAAACTTAGAGAGAAATGGTAAAAGATCGAGGATACCTTAACCAAAAAGTGATCTTGATGATGATTCAAATACTTTCAAAAACGATTACTAATATTCATGTAAGAACATTTACTAACATTCATTACCACTATATTTGATTTTATTACTAAAGATCTATACTAATAGTATAAAAGCGAGTAACTCTGTCTGTCTGTCTGTTGATTTTTCAAAATCAATCCACTGAATCGAATTTGATGAAATTTGGTATCAAGCAATCTTGAACTCTAAGGAAGGATATTGTATGCTTTTTATGTCTAACACCTGACCACAAAATTAAGATTTAAATCGAAATAAATATGTATGGCACAAAAACACTGTGACTTCTAATTTTAGTAAGCAATTTTCAGATTTTAAAATCTGTGCTCTTTCGAGATAGCCTGTTAATTTTTGGGTTAGTTTGTGTGTTTTGGAACCTCAATATCCCGCTATACTATTTTCCGGCCCTTTTGATTTTATTTTTATTTCGAAAGGGTGATTTATTTTACTTTGACTATTATTAAGTGTAAGACGTTTGTAAATTTGTAAATTTTGAATTTTATCATGTTTAATATATAATCATGCAATATTTGCCGCATATAAATAATAAATACAGTTTTTTATAGATAGGCTGGCTGGCAAATTGTCCACCTGATGGAAAGTGGTCACCACCTACATAGATAATATATGAAATATTAACCATTCCTTTTTTTCCTACCCAGACTGCCTTGCACGATCTATCGCCTAGTAAGTTAAGTTATTATATTAAAGATAGTTTTTATCTATGTTTTATATGTTAAAGCCATCGGGGGAGACCAGTTGTGGTTTTCATTACGTTTTCGCACGACTCTGGGTAATATGTAACATATATTATTACAATAATACAGTAGTATACAGTATGCTGATCACGTTTTGAGGAAAACAGATAATAAAGGTACGTTTACATTTAGTAAATACGAGAAAAGTAAGGTCATGGTTACATGTTTTGGCTTAAAATCAATTTGAATATGTGTATCATTTTAAAATAACAGATGATTTTTTATATATTTATTTTTCAATAGCTTGATATTGGATCCATTGTGATACAACAATTTTTCTTTTGAGGAGAAAGTTTTGTATGATTTCCAACACACTTATCCCTTGATTAGTAAACTAGATGTTTTTTTTTTAGTTCTATCATGAGTTCTTTTCGTGAGTAAAAATACAGATCCAAAAATCTTCCAGCGCCTGTGAGGCTAAGACAAGTGTTGTGTTCAAGAGTGAGTTTGGGGCACTAAATCATTTACAGTCGTAATAAATATATACTTGGCTGAAAAAGTCTTTTGAATAGTCATTTTATAAGTTCAATTTGAGCCGAGATGGCCCAGTGGTTAGAACGCGTGCATCTTAACCGATGATTTCGGGTTCAAACCCAGGCAGGCACCACTGAATTTTCATGTGCTTAATTTGTATTTATAATTCATCTCGTGCTCGGCGGTGAAGGAAAATATCGTGAGGAAACCTGCATTTGTCTAATTTCAACGAAATTCTGCCACATGTGTATTCCGCCAACCCGCATTGGAGCAGAGTGCTAATGCTAATGCTAAAAGTTCAATTTATTGAAATTTTAGCATAGAAATATGGATTCTACCGAAAATAAGCACTAAAATGAGGTTTTAGTCGTTTAAATTAAAATAGTCGAGCTTGTGAATAGCCTGAACCTCTTTGAAGAATGGTTCCACTATATATAAATCATTGCTTTTATTATATATCCAAGTTGTACTATAGTTGTAATCGATATTGCATGATTAATTATTATATAGATTACAATCTTGATAGTTAAAAAAACGCTGTACAATCTTATTTTATTTGACTTAAACTGTTTTTTTTTTTATAAATTGTCTGTATCGGCAATCAATAAAAAGGTAAGTTATGTTTGTTAGTTTTCTTCAAATTTCCGCAAAAAAGATAAATAAATTGATATAAATATCAATTTTATTTGTGATAAAGGTCGTTAAGCGCGCTTTCCAAGCAAAAGTTACTATCTATGTAACAGATTCATGACAACATTAAAAAAATATATATGTTATTTGTAGGCGGGCGTGCGAATCGGCCACTTGATGGTAAGTGGTCACGACCGCCCATAGAAATTGGGCCCGCAGGAATTTTAAACATTCTTTACAATGCCATTGCGCCACCAACCTTGGGTACTGAGATGTTATGTCCCTTATGCCTGTAGTAACTCTGGCTCACATGTGTTTGTCTCGTAAATAAATTCATTTAAACTGCTCTAATAATTAAAACTAACTTTAATTCATCATAATTTTAATTCATTTCTAAGATAAAAAGATATTTTAGTAAACGCATGTTTGACTAACAGCCCCACGTATTTTTATGTGGGGCACGTATTGCGCTAATCTTGTATTAGTATGGACAGATACCTTAATATGGATTGTATGCGTTATAAAATGTATGTACATATTATTATTTACAAATAAATATAATTAGATTAAACCTTAATTTTACCTTTGTAAGGGTATATAAAAGATATTATGTAAATAATTTAAATAATATACCAATTGTCTTGACAGACAGGAGGGCTAGTTCTTTTTGGCCTTAAGAATTTGAATTGTGATGCGTTGGGTACTATTCGACGTGGCACGTATATACTTCAGGCTTCGTCATATTGTAAAAAGTAGTAATTTGAAAAAATAATCAATTTTATCTATGTTTCTTCTGTCGGCCATAATTATTATTAGACAATTCTAAGACACGGATAGAATATTTGAAATCGCACGTTTCGAACTTTTTCTATTGATTCTAAGCCATGTTAACACAAAGAAAAAAATTTTATTCCTTATAAAATACAGAAAAAATTTACTAAAGTGATTTGTCTACGCTTATTTCAATAATTATATTTCTCCGTGTCCAAAAGAACCCTATTTTGATGTCCTTCCAAATGGTAGTAGCGTTATTCATATTTTCGTCAAAAAATCAATAAATCGTTTGACGTAAAAACTAATTTTATGAATGAGTGTACTTTACCGTTTAAAGTCATTATCATCTTGTCGCAATGTAAACGGGTTCCAGCATAAACTGAACATGAACGAAGTAAATACCCTGGTTTAATATGTCTTAAGATATTCATATCATGTAACACTGGTGAATAAATCGCGTATCCATTTTTGAATCAATTTTTCCTTAACAAAATATTAGGAATAAATTAGGTACCAAATACAATATATTTTTTTTCATTATTAATTTTACTTTATTTAGTAAAGGCAAATGGACCATTTGATGGTAAGTGCTCACCACTGCCAGATATGTAAAATATCGCTTATATCATCAATGTCCTTTGTGTTTAAAGTTAGACGGACACGATCACTCCTTAATAAAATTGAATAACACTAACAGTATCAACCTGTAAATGTCTCACTGTTGAGCGAAGACCACATCTCTTCTGAAATAGAGCTAATTCTACCACGCTTGATGAAATTTTCAATCCTCCAAAGCAAATGGTCACCACTCCCATAGACATTGGTGCCGTAAGAAATTTTAACCCCTTCTCACATCGCCAATGCGCCAACTTGGGACCTAAGATCGTTTGTCGCTTGTGCGTCTAGTTACTGGCTCACAGACTCTTCAAACTAGAACACAGCAGTACTAATTATTGCTTAGTGGTTGGTACCTACCCTGTCGGTCCAACAAAGCCACCTCTTTACCTTACCACCAAGTAAAATGTCACGTAAGCCAGCCTGACCTTGATTCTATAAATAGCTGACTTAGTCAGTTTTCCTGTTGCGATATTCTCAGTTTCAGATTGGAATTTGGTAGGTAGTTGGGTTCACTCTCACGTGAAACACTCGGAAAATACATAAAACCATACAGCACCTGAACAAATTGGTTTATGAGTGTGCTCCATGTGTTTGTACATATACACAAAAACATGTTCAGCGCAAATACATTACATCTTTTTTTTCATATTTTTTATTAGTAAATGTGTATTAAAAAAAAAATGACTCATTTTCTCAATACTTTATTTATTTACTATATTTATTACACACTTATTGAAGTCATAAAAACATGTTATAACAATTGTTTTTACTACACATAATTAGCGTGTAATGCATTTAACCAGACATGATTTGCGTGCTTCCTTACGTTGAAATTTCTGGCATAACGTGATACCTTCACGCAAATACTTATCACCTAATCCCGCATATTTAGATAAAAAAATATTATCGAATTAATTATTATACTTTGCTAAAAATTAGTCAATCTAAGACACCGTTTACCTTAGATTAATATTTTACATATTTTTTGGGTCAAAAAACGTCGCTGAAGTTTTATTACAATCTGTTAAATGGTCAAGGAATATATACCAAGCTCAAACATTAAAAATAACCACATTTTTTTATTTAAACAAATTAATGACAGAGATCTATAATAGACAGATAGATGATTATTGGCACTTCACGAACCCAATTCAGCCAAAGAACCAAAGAATTTCAAGATTAAGCGAACTCCACCAAACCACCAGCGAAACATGGCACAGGAGGATACGACTAACTCAAGTTTTTAGTGGGCATCGAGAATATTATAAAGATTTCATCTACATAATATTCAATATTCATCATCAAATAACAGTACACTGTATTGTTGTGTTCCGGTTAGAAGGGTGAGTGAGCCAGTGTAATCACAGGCACAAGGGACATAACATCTTAGTTCCCAAAGTTGGTGGCGCATAGGAATGGTTAATATTCCTTACAGCGCCTTTGTCTATTTGCGGTGGTGACCACTTACCATCAGGTGGCCCATATGCTCGTCTGTCAACCAATGCCATAAAAAAAAATGTCTTTAGTAAGAAGTTGTATGGGTCACTACCGAAGATTTTACAAGAGTTCCGTTCAATTGGTTGAACGTTGAGTGAACGCAAAGAAAACGAACAAAAACAAACACTTATCTTAAAATATACGATCACTAGTATATAGTATTCTATTTATATAACTAATTGACGTAAATAAAAACAATAATTAAAATCTTAATGTTAAGTGCTGTTAAGTATGTACTTATTTTAATATGATACCTTTTCTATTTCCATCTTTACATACATACATATTTATAAAATTTATTGTAAATTATATTTATGGAGCTGTTAAGCTATACATATGTGATGTGAAACATTTACCGCGTTGGTCTTTTATGATGCTGTAAATATTAAACTTCATGGTTTTATTTTATATTTCTTACATAAGTACAATTATAGGTAAATATATAGGTTCTAAACTTGGTATAAGACTCGTATCCTAGGTAGATAGGTGGGCTAGGATATGGATTGATGTTTTAATATAATTTTCAATCGGAAATGTGGAATCTTAACTGCAAGACCTAAACACTCTATATAGAGCGAGGGAACAAAGAGTGGACCTATGTTTGCACACAACCGTGCACTACAATATGCCCTGCGTAGTCAGCCAGCCTTCCCTTATGATTGGCTGTTGGAGCTGACGTCGGTTGCAGGACACATTTCTATATTTCAATATAAGTAAAGGTACATGGGGCATTATATCTTGAATACACCATCCATGCCCCGCCAAGTATATATTAGTTGGCGCATCATTTATAATCATAATCCCATGACACGTGAACACGACCGGAAAGAGTTCAGTCGTAGGGCTTACATGCTCCCCGAGTCACTGGAGTTCCAGATTCCGGCCTGCCAAAACCCAATAACTTTTTATCGGCCTCATATCGGGATCTGTGGCCTCATATCGAAACACTAGACCAATAAGGCAGACAAATATATTGAAAAACAAATCAAATCAAATGTATTTATAGAAGCGTTTTAGAATCGTCAATATTATAAACACTACCACCGTTTCGAAAAGCATTATCCAACGAGAAAAAAAAGGTAAGTAACTCGCATAGTTGCTCTTTGTAAATAAACAGATTTACAATGATGTTATTCACAGTTAGTAAAAGCACCTAAGTATCTAAAGGCTTCAAATACAACTACCTAATATAAAGTACCAATAATGGTAGAATAAATAATGTACGGGATATAGACGCGCGAGCCTCCACAAAGTAAAACCAATAAAATTATATACTAAAATGCTATTGCCTCCGCTCGTAAGAGGACGACTGGTTTATTTTTAGCCTAGAGAATCGAAATTACGATTCAACGAGAAAACGCAGCGAACATCCTTGCTACGATTCCACGCGTACTTAGATTGTACTGTATTTATATATTTTTGTTTCATAGTCATCTTCATTTATTTAACATTTAGTATTTTTTGTACTTATGTAATTGAAACAGTTCGTGTGACACAGAAATTTATAGCAATATTAAAGATCTTACTTGGTGGTACGACTTTGCACAAGACATGTTAAGTGGTCACCACCGCATTAACACTATAAGATATACTAAACATCTCTTACCGCCAAAGCGCTAGTAACAATGGGAACTAAAGTCCCTTATGCCTGTAAATTCACTAGTTCCTTCAAACACAACAGTGCTTTTTCCCTTCTTGATCTATACTAATATTATAAATGCTAAAGTGTCTGTGTCTGTATGTCTGTTGCTATTTCACGACCAAACCACTGATTCCAATTTGATGAAATTTCGCACGAAGTAATACGTAACACATGAAGAAACCCCTAAAACGCAAGCAAAGACCCGGACTATTTTTTCACATTCACATTAGCAGCCTTAAAATTTCCCACTGCTGGGCTAAGGCCTCCTCTCCCTTTGAGGAGAAGGTTTGGAGCATACTCAGGTTGGTGGAATATACATGCGGCAGAATTTCGTTGAAATTAGACACATGCAGGTTTCCACACGGTGTTTTCCTTCACCGCCGAGCACGAGATGAATTATAAACATAAATTAAGATGCACGCGTTTTAACCACTGGGCCATAGGCTATAATTAGAAAGAAATATTTAGTGTTTCGGTGTCTATTTATTCGTAGGTGTGTTAAAAATTATTTAGCTTATATCTATTTAAGATAATAACGATAAAACTGTATTGCGTTATTATTCTTTTGTACCTGCAAAATCTTGGTATCAAATTTTATCACAATCAACGAATTAACGCTTGATAATTACGAGACAGTAGGGTTATAAATATTGAAATTAATGTATCAGACGAGCTTACATAGATATGTAGTACATAAGATTCTTAATCGTACGGTTATTTTACTCTTTAATGACTTACAGTTGCGATTTTATTGATTTTTCAAGAACTATCGAATGTCTGGTATGCGATGTCTTTGTGGCTCTGAGGCTCTGACACTTTTCCCTCTCTTTCGCACGGTCTCTCTCTATTTTTAATAACAATTTATATTTCTTGTTATTGACTTATTTTCAAAAAGAACGAGTGCATCTTAAACGATGATTTCGGGTTCAAACCCAGGCAAACACCACTGAATTTGAACGTCGTGAGGGAACCTGCATGAGTTTAATTTCAACGAAATTCTGCCACATTCGTATTCCACCGACCCGCATTGGAGCAGCGTGGTGGAATATGCTCCATACCTTTTCCTCAAAGGAAGAGGAGGCCTTAGCCCAGCAGTGGGAAATTTACAGGCTGTTAATGTTATGCAATGTAATGTCTGTCATTTAACAAATATATATATATATATACAGAGAAAGCAACTTCGTTCCGACTTGATCTCAAGATACATCTCTTGTTATTAACTTGCAATGAATTAGAACCATTTCCTCTTATTCTACGGAGCTAACTTTTTTTATATGAGTTGATATATTTTTAAGACACCTAGGAAAAAGAAAGTTATATAAATATCTATATTTTTTTTAAATAAAAATACATTTCTATGTTACAATGAAATATTTTCGAATGCCTTGATTTTCTTACATTTGTGGGCATTCTTCTTTGTTTTTATTTAAGAATACGAACATTTACAAGAAGCCATACGGAACAGGTAATTTAATTAAGGAAGGTCAACTATCGAATCTATGTCACTATGCCAAATTGTATACAAATCAATAGTAGGTCGTGGGTTTATTTCTAGACAATAATCACATAAAAACAAAGAATTATATTTATACAGCAATATATAAAATAAATAGTTTTATTATATATATTATAAATTGTTTAATAATGGAGTTGTTAACCGAGGATTGCAAGTTTGAATAACCATATATTCAGCTCCGGTGAGTTTTTATACGATTAATTTGCGTTAATTAAAACCATCTCGATCTTAGTGGTGAAAATTCTGTCACGTCATGTACATCAACTAACCCGCGTTGGAACAGCGTGATAAAATTCTAATCCCTCCTTAATAGAGTACGTCGCTGACTTTGCTCGATTGCGCGTTACCAATAATGTGCCCCGCGCATATCTCACACCTTCTATGCCCCGTGTTTGCAGAGATAAGTGTCACAGATCTGAGTCTAGTAACAAATCGACACTTTATCGTTGCGTTCAGCCATTTCCCTGTCCAGTTCTGTCGAAGTTGGCTCGGAATATAATCGGGATCATAACGACTACCGATATAAATAAGTAAAGTTGTTTTTTTTTAGTATACACATATATACAAACGTCGGTAAACGAGCACATAGGATAGTAAGTGGTCACCACCGCCCATAGAAAATGACGCTGTCAGCAATATTAAAAATTCTTTACATCTCTAATGTGCTGCCAATCTTGGGAAATAAAATGTTATCTCCTTTGTGCCTGTAGTTCACTCATTGTTCAAACCGAAACACAACAATACTAAGTACTACTGTTTGGCGATAGAATATATGATGAGTGGGTGGTACCTACCCAGATGGGCCTGCGCAAAATCCTACCACCAAGTAAAGTAAAATAGTCCTCTATTACGTTTAAGCTGATGTTAATTTTTGTGAGAATCGGGAACGTATCATATAAGTTAGTAATATTGGTCCCCTGTTCAGTAAAACTCAAGATCTTTCTCCTCACAGATTTACAAAAGAAAGATTATTATTATATAAGAAGAAGAAAAGAAATAAATATTGCACAGTAACTGGTTGCACAGAGGAGTATGAATTCTTATATAAATAACCCGAAGGTTCTCTAGGTGTTATGCTGATTTCAATTTAAAAATCTGGTCATACATAATTTAGGAGGAGGAATATTACACTTTATTTATTTATTTCTATTACTTCTAAACGTTTTAAAAAATTGTGAAACAAAATCGAAATAGTATTAATATCGTAAATAAACAACTTGATTTTTTTTTAATTACCGACTAAAACGTTTTTATGTAGCTCAAATAAACACAAGCGTTATAATTAAACTATTTTACAACAAAAATATAATTGCGAATGAGTCGTGTCAAACAAATGTTGAATGTTTCGCATAAAAGATCTCATTTTGTCTTACTCTGGATCATTCAGAATTATGTAAACACTGAGACAGCTTTAACAACTCGTTAGCTATACAAGAATGTCCATGAGCTATTAAAGAAATGATATATATCTTATGTATATACAGTACCTCGGTAGTGTTATTAATCAGGAATATTTTGCATAAAGTTAGGGATAAAGGTTTTTATCGTTTTCGATTAATATTAGGGATGGATATTTATTTCGGATATCCAATAGATTCGGTCACGGAAACGGAGCTCTGTAATTCTCTACTTCGAAAGATCAAAAAACAACTTTAAACTTTACTTATATTAAATTTAGGTATTTCTTTCGGAACCGATAATACACTTTTGACAGTCAATGTATGAAATGCAATGCTTCTTTAAATATATAGTAATAATATATCTTTATTTATAATACAACACTAATACACTCAACTACTTATATCCACTTTAATTTTACTTCCAAAATTCCGATAACAGTTTCCTTCAACGTTCAAAACGCAATTTTTTCTCAAATCCATAGCGAATGACATAGATTAATCAAGCTCTCGACCAATGGTATCGCGTCAATTTGCTGTCAAATGTTGTTTATTTGGCTTTTCTCTTCGAGTGATTGAAATAGAGTATACGTGTAACATACAGGAGAACTGTTCGGCAACTAATTGTAAAACAATCGAGAACTTGTCTAACCGTTTTATATTCGTTGAATTGATCCCCAGAGCAATGTAAGGGATTTCTTTTGAAGATACACAACTCTAAAAATATCTAGGACGAGTAAAACATTAAACGTTTAGAAATTCTTTGACGGGTAAACCAGAATACAAACGCCATACCGTTTCAGAACGTCTTTGATAAGTCTGAATGACGGTGAAACTCGTTAAAAACGTAAAAGAGAGTGCTGTCATTGTTTTCGTATTTTTTGCTATATGAAACATTAACATACAACTATAAACGTCATTCCTTTTTATAATATTCAGGAGATATTTACTTCAACGTTAAAAAATAATTTTTCGCTAGAATGTATGCAAATCGACATTAAAAAATTCTAGTATTACCATATATAAAATCTACCAAACTTTTTTATTGTATTTTGAAAAATAAAACCTTCTCTATGGACTATAAATATCAAATACGATTTATGTTTTTTTATTTATTTTTAAAATTCTTCACTAATAAAATATATATTACATTTTTTCTTTTTAAATACAGTTTATAATATGAAATAAAGAAAGATTTAATGGTAAATATAAAAATAAATTATATAACTCGTGTACGTTAAACAACAATTGATACTTGTCAGCAAAGTAACAATAATTATTGAATACGTTTAATAAATTACGTCCATAAAATCAAAAATTGAGACACTTATACAAAAATATTATCATTTACAAGTATGTTTAAATAACATAGAGCAATTTCGGATACTCTGATAAGTGGTAGCGTGGCCGAGCGGTCTAAGGCGCTGGTTTAAGGCACCAGTCTCTTCGGAGGCGTGGGTTCGAATCCCACCGCTGCCAAGATCCTTTTTTACATGTATTTATTATTATTTAATTCACTTTATTCTAATATATTATAAAAATATTATATTTTTAATAATGTAGTTCTAATGAAATATATAATACATTTGGTAAACATTTATAAGCGCCTGATATTTTTGAAAAGCAAATATTTAAATTTGCTTTTTCACATATGACATTTTTGTAAGGGTTATTTAATAAAATCAACATTATTTACTCTCACTAGTAACAGTAAGTCATACTTATCTAGATGCTTTAATTCAGGATTTAAAACTTTTAATTTAGGATTTAAAATTTTCAGGGATTAAAAACGGCTTTCAGGTTGTAATTCACTATCATAGAATATAATGATTTGATTTTGTCATCGACGTCTTTTTGTAAAACTCTACTGACCAGCTGTTCGAGTATGCTTTAAATCCAATTCAATATCGATCACTTTTTGCACTAAAAACTGTATAACTTTTCTATATTTTTACGAAAGTTT
Organism: Vanessa atalanta; assembly: GCF_905147765.1. Lineage (NCBI taxonomy): Eukaryota > Metazoa > Arthropoda > Insecta > Lepidoptera > Nymphalidae > Vanessa > Vanessa atalanta. The sequence continues at coordinate 6,015,377 of NC_061895.1, forward strand.
AATCGACACGTCGTTTATTTAAAAATAAGTGTTTTCGTGGAACTCCCAAAAATTTCTATTTCATTTACAGAATGTAAATTTCCCACTACTGGGCTAAGGCCTACTCTCCCTTTGAGGAGAAGGTTTTGAAGCATATTGCACCACGCTGCTCCAATGCGGGTTGGTGGAATACACGTGTGGCAGAATTTCGTTAAAATAAGACACATGCAGGTTTCCTCACGATGTTTTCCTTCACCGCCGAGCACTAAATGAATTATAAACACAGCACATGAAAATTCAGTGATGTTTGCCTGGGTTTGATCCCGAAATCATCGGTTAAGATGCACACGTTCTAACCACTGGGGCATCTCTTCTCTCTCTTTATTTTTATTTGACAAAATATTTTTCGGGATCGACATTTATTACATTATAAAACGACAATTATTGCGTTTTAAAGCTATGCTGTTATTTCAACTAACGGCCAAAATTTATTCTGACAACTGGATAAAAGCCTCATATGCTTAATAAAATTTTAAAGAAATCGTCAATGTAAATCGATAATTTTCTTAAAAATAAACTTTTGTAGAATCCTTTACAAATTAAGATTTATGCTTTTTATTTTCACAGTTCTTCAACCAATATATGTATTCTCTTATACTATAATTTTCACTAGACTCTCCTTAACATGACATTTCCATTTCTGCAACAACGTAAAAATATTTTATTTTGTATGTAAGTATAAATAATACTTATATTAATATAATACGATAAATTCATAATTAAAGCATTACTGTTTCAAAGAAGTACACATTAATGAGCTATTAAATGATTTAATTCGTTATCAATATCCGTCGTCTGTTAATTGTATAATTTACCGTTAAATTTGAACTAAATAGATTAAAAAGTATAGCTTTAACAAATATATACCGGATACATTTTATTTAACCATATGTACCTAACATTACATTAAAAATTAAAAAAATATGAGACTAATTACTGATGACGATGATGAGATGCTTGGTGGTGGTGATATTCCAATAAAGTTTATGCTTCAAGCACTCTTCTTAAAAGAGTGGAATAAAACCTTAGCCCAGCAGTGCGAAGTTTACAAGTTAGTAAGTTACTGTAAGTCTAATTTACCAGACGCAATATAAATACTAAATTGATTCCCTCTAATTGTGACCTCATGATGACTAAGCCGCTGAGCTGATTGTAATGAAATTTAACATGGAGAGAGCCCGTATTCCTAATAAGGATTAAAGCGCCCAAAATTATAGGCAGAAGAAATGAAATACTGAATCCCGGGATTATACTATAACACTGTCAAAAAGAGGGCTAGGTATACCTATATATAGATAGGAAGAATCGTGGAAATTCATATTAAGTCTTTTCTTTTTGAATTAAGATTGATGAAGATGTCAGTATAGTCAGCCCTAGTTTTTGTTTGATCCATTTATCGTTGGATAAAATTAAAGATAATGTGCTTAAAAATATTACATTAATTTAATCTAAATAACTCATTTAAAAAAAAAAACTATAATCGTTTTATAATTATTTTCCATTGAAAACTATAATTGATTTTGATAAACGTAAGAAAATAACTTGGAAATCATTGAGAGAAATGTATTAAAGTAAGTTGGACTAATTAATAGGTCTTCAAAACCCTAAAACATTTACCCAAAGAGTATTTTTAATAGTGTTCTTATCTATAGTAGTGACCACATCCCTGTGACCAATTGCCCAATAATAAATAACAAAAAAAATTAGAGTTCTGTAACCCCGAGTAACGGACAAATGATTTCTACCGTTACTCCTTTGAAATCAGTATTGATTGTATCTAATCTACCGTGACACGTGTGTCAGTGAACAGATTGATAGACGGACTAACACTATATGCACTAATTAAAGCGTTCGATTATTTATGTTACCATATCATACAACATCAATAAATCAAAAAATAAAATACTAGTTTTCGGCTTTGGATTAGCCCACGTTTTAGGGGCAGCGGTCATAGGTTTTAGGTATAAATGTCTTTTTCCTTGATCTTCAAATTTACTTTATACTAAAATTCATCAAATTCGGTCCAGTGGTTTGGCTGTCAAAGCGTAACAAACAGACTTCCGCGTTTGTAATATTAGTATAGAGACTTAAGCATTTAAACAAAATGCATGCATATGTCATTATAATATTTATCTCCTGGTCTTGACTTTACATAGTTACTCGAAGAGGTTGTATTGACAGAAGTACCGCAAACTTCCTTTTATAAAGCGTTATTATATATACAGAAATCGATGTAAGAACGCATTACGAATTACGATACTCTGGAGGAGAATCAGGTTTTATGGGATTTTTACTTGATAAAAGCTCTGTGATGAACATGATCTACAGGAATAGAAGAGGCCGTGGAATTGTTTTCAAAAACGCATCTACTTCTCCTCTCTTACCATGCTTGGTGGAGCTGCTCTCAGGACTTCTGCCACATACGTATCCACCAACCCGCATGGGAGCAGCGTGGTGGAATATACTCCAAACCTTCTCCTCAATTGGAGAGGAGGCCTTATCCCAGCAGTGGGAAATACAGGCTGCTAATGTAATGTAATATTAAATAGCAATTAATGCTATTTCTTAATAAATTTGGGGCCTTGCTACTATACTTTAAAAAAAAAAAAAGAGCAATCTGCTACTTTTTGTGGTGTTTACATAATTTTTAAATAACTTACTCATTTTTGTGGGTAAAAAAGCATTAAAATTACATTGAATTGTAAAATTTTTGTATCCGTCATAAATGCTCTTAATAAGGGCATTGCTATTATTCTTTCTTTTTTTTAAAAAAATCCTTTTCCTCCTAAGGGAAACATCGATTTATATATTTTTTTCTGTTGAGTAGATTTTGACTAACTTTAGTTTGTTATCAATACAAAAAATAAAATAATATATTATTTCCCAAAATTTTCAATAATTATAATGATCGAAGCTAACCATACAATAAAACTAATTTTTATATAAATACCGATTTCCTGACTCACATATAGGTGTAAAAGTGTGTCAAAATACAGGCATTATTTTAAGGGAAAGCCAAAAGCACCAAAGAACGCGGCAGATCCTACGGGGCAGGTAATCTAACTACACGAATGCCAGTGAGAAAACAAGCAAGAACAATTTGGGCAGAGCTGACGACCACGACCAATTACGACCATTGCACCTAAAAAGATATATCTCCAAATCTTCAATCATAATTTTTCATTATTTCAATGCAATAAAAATAAGTTAATTATCCTTGGAATCTTAATTACTTTAAAGATATTTATGTAAAAACTAACTTAGACGTTATGTTTTTGATTTAAGTATTTCACGGTTGTTCCGCGTGGAAATATTGTTCTAGATTATTCTAAGTGTTCGAGACACAACTTGATATGGCTGGTAATAACGTGAGCATACTTGCGTGTTTGTTTAATAATATTACAAATAATACACCGACATCTATTTATATAATAAAACCATTTAAAAAATGTATGATATATCATTACATATTATAAAATAAAGTCCTCCCGCCGCGTGTACGTGATAACCTTAATAACTACTAAACAAATTTTTAAATTGTTTTCACTAATGAATTAAAGAGTGCTTCATAAGAAAGGTTTAGGTACATAATTCGTTAAGATTTTGTGTATGAATGATTGTATGATGATATAAGATTGTTTAAGTTTTCAGAAAAAAAAATATCGACCAATATTATGATACATCTTATGATATAAATGTTTTTGCAAAGCCAGGTCTGGTAACTTATCGAGTTGTAAATATAAATATATTTGTTCCAAACCATAAGTAAGTGAATTACTTCTTCGTCCTGTCTTCTAGGAGAATAAACCTATTCTATAACCATACACAAGTAAATAGAAATTGGATTAGGGGAGATCTGTTAATGTTCCTTTAAAATAATCGAAATGCTTCTAACATTCTTGCGGATGCTTCACGCGATTTAATCCATACAAAACGTTCCAAAATATAAAACCGAAATGTAATATATATTTGCAACCACATAGAACAAATCATTTTCACAAAAATCAGTCACTTGACCACCACACCACCAATTCCTTATGTGTGCCTGATAGGCACAGATTATTTCGCTAATGTCACGTGCGAATTTTGTTTTACAAAACAATGTAAACGCACGTCAAACACTTTTATTTTAGCTACCTATCCCGGCTTTGCAAAGGTAAAATAATGGTCCACATTAAATGTTTATATTGAAGGACAAAGATACCATTCTGCACAAAATTCATAAACGATACTATTTTAATGCTACTAAAAATCTATCTTTTTTTATCTTTGCACTAAGGATTGCAAGTATTCAGTTCAAAGGAATCTGGACCATGAAGTTATTGAAACAAATTGTATTTTACCGTAATCTTTTATGAGTGATTTTTTAACGAGTATTTTTATAGTTGTCATTCGTTTAACTATAGCAAAATATTATTGATAATAATTTATATTATATAAGGAAAATTATAATATATAAAGTTTTAATAGCCAACGGATTAAATGTAAAATTTTCCTTTTATTTTAATTAATAACATAATTTAATAATAAAATAACAAATATTGACCGATATCGATAAATAGAATTCGTATAGGTCAAGCGGTTAGTTTTATGTCTAATATTAATTATCAACAAAAAATGATTAAATATATATAGTAAGAGTTCACGGTAAATAAATAAAAAAATTAATATTTGATAAATTTGTTACGTTAAGAATAAAATGATCGCGTATATTTAACTGTATCGATATTAAAATCAGTAACAGTTCAGTTAAATCGTTTAACCTAAATTAATCGATATTTAAAACGAGTCACGCCACATTGTATTCGATCATTAATCACTGAGCCAGACACCCGACTGCTGTATATCCCCATTTAAAAACAAAAACACGTGGGGAAAAGTTATTTTAACATAAAAATCACTAGATTTTTCCAACAGATAACATAACCTAAGTGCATACAATAAGAAAAATTTAAACTACACACAACATTCACTAAACGAAGCACACTTTGGCATTCCTTAATAAATGCACTATGATCATCTACATTGCACTATCACCAACACTCACCATTACATAGCTGGTTTTATATATTCACTTCGTCCGCACTGTTTAAGAGCTGACGTCAAACTGCCGGCCCGAATGAAAATTCTTATTAGACATTCGATTTTTCGAAAACAGCTGATGCCAGCATAACATGACCCTTTCACGACTTAGACAAGATACTTTTCAACACGGTCGAACCGGTCTCTAACGACTGGACGTTGTATATTTTTTATTAATCAATTTGTTGCACTGGAAAAACGTATTATGCTCCACTGAATGGTCGCGTATTATGTCATAATACTAGTTAAATTGGTATCATTGTGGAATAAGACCATTATCATTTTATGGTATTTGACGCCATTTTACGTGGGCGTTTCAGTGCGCATGCGCGTTGAGAAGGGCAAGGGTGAATGGAAAATTTAAAAGCAAGGACCCGACACCCTTGAAATCTACATGGGGTTCACAATTGAAAGGTTAATCTGTGATATATGCATCATAATATAAAGATCGGCCATCATTTTGTCTACATAATCTGCAAAGTCCAATAAAAATCGTTCATTGAATTTTCGTGACATAACGTTAAACCTTTTTTTATGTATATTTTGATCCGAGGCAAATCAACCGTGCTGAGATTCATTCGATTTTAGCATTATGCGTGAAAAAACGGATTAAAATTCTTGTAGAATAATTGAAAGGTAGAATGAATATTGTACACTTTATCATTTAAGGAGTCCCGTTAAAATATTCGTATGCAAAGAATACGTGGTATTTATAGAATGTTGAAAACGAACAGGAATTACTTTTTCGCACATTTAAACTTTTCTGTTTTGGCATATATATCCATATTGGTGACTAACTTGTCCAACAAAACGTATTGCAATGTTGTGTAATCTTTTGTCACCGTTTGGTGAAAAAATATATAAATTGACAAAAATGTCATGGGGTTTTATCACATCACTACTTATGTTCGAGAAAGTTCAATCGGAAAATAAAGAATTTTATTTGTGCTCATTTCTAATTTTATTGTATATTATTCTTTCTGTTTTTGTAAATTATTATTTATTATATATTTATTATATAATAGTAAAAAAATTTATTACTAATATATTATTCTTATTTCTAATCATTTATTTTGCTTAATTTATATTTTAATACATATTGTACAATCTAATATAGATTAAATTGTAAGACTACCTGTAAATAGGAGAACATTTGCCAAGATAATTTTACCTTGTACCTACTGTTGTTGTCCTATTGAAAATAAAATAAATAATTAAAAAGACATTTTTTTTTAATGTTAAACTGACTTTTGATCTTTGTGCATAGAATCTAACACTACTAAATGTTGCCTGTTGAATCTATTATTGTATTGAGATATTATACCTACAGTTTTTATATCAGATAAATGCACAGGATTGAAACTTATACTTGGTTGAGAATATAAGGTCAAGCTTAACGGTTTACGGGCTGCCTAGTGATGTGGAAGTTGCAGTGTTGACCCTAACCCCTGGGGCTATTTCTGTCTCCAGTCCTAATACAAGCTTATATCGATCTTTCTTGTACTGCGCTAACTCACGCACGCAGCGAGGACTTTTTCACGTGCTTTTATTAATCTTGAAAACTACTGGAAACATTTCAGAACATTTTTTTGCAAATTCGGTTTTTATTGGATAATCATTCTTTTGATACGGATTTATTGTACCTGATAAGTAACTAGGTTATTGTTAATGTTTATTTTTAGACCCAAAATCGTTACCCAGTGGTTAAATCACTTAAACCTGAACATGAGAGAAAAGTTGAATAGAATTAGAAAAGAAATTTAATAGAAAAGAAGAATCGAAATCTGCTAAATGTGTATCCGCTAAACATTATTGGAGCATCATGAAATAAGCAACCCAAAGCAAGCTACGAAAAGTTTAAGTGTATGGTGATGATAAATTTAGCATTAAGAAGAAGTAAGACGAAGTAAGTAACAAACGAATAAAAGCGTAAGTAACTCAGATTTATGTTTTTTAACAACATATGTGGGAAATTTACAGGCTGTTAATGTAATGTAATATACAGTATACACAAACATTTATGGATATATGATCGATTAATCGAAACGAATGTTTCAATTTACTAATGAAACAAGATTACTTGGTGGTAGGACTTAGTGCAAATCCGTCTGGGTAGATACCACTTTCTCATCAGATATTTTATCGCCAAACAGCAGTACTAAGTATTGTTGTGTTCTGGTATGAAGGGTGATTGAGTCAGTGTAACTAGAGGCACAAGGGACATAAGATCTTATTTCAGAAGGTTGGCGGCGCATTAGCGATGCAAGGAATGATTAATATTTTGTTACAGCGCCATTGTCTATGGGTGGTCACTCACCATCAGGTGGCCCATATGCTCGTCCGCCAATCTATATCATAAAAAAAATCAATAGTCTTTATTTAAGATGCCGTCCATTTCTATGCAATAAATTTCATAATCACTTTTATACATAGTTTCCAATAATTTCTTGTTCATGAATTCTCCATGTGATTAAAATTTCATTGATTCCATCCTCCCTTTTCAAACTTTGACTTTTCGTCCTTATTTTATCACGAGGGTGATATCTTCCTCCTCCATTTGTGACCATTTGTTCCTCATATTCCATGTCATGTTATCTACCCAGCCCCATATAAACTTATTTAACGTTTAGGTGACAACTGTAATGAGTTAAATTCGTAATTTGATGCTTAAATCCGTTCTGTGTATTTTATTTTGACAGAACTTAAACGCTACTTTAAGTTTGTTAGTAAGAGCTCAAGTTTGTGAACTGTAGGTTGATTTGTCTGCCTGCCTGTTAAAGTATTAGTTTTGTGATCATCATTTCACAATAAAAGTAGTAATTAATTTAAAAGACTAATTTAAATTGTTCGCCCTTATACATTATGCTATGAAACAACGTTTTAAAATAGTAAGATATCTAGTAAATAGTAAGGTAGAGACCGAATTGGTCCATAATACCTTTTTTTTTTCTCGCTGGAAAAACGCTTTACGCGCATCCCCCACGTGATGGTACCGGGTTTACCCACTAAAAAACCAGCGGTACCCTCTCCGTCTTTCGGCGGCCGCCACGGGATCGCTTACGCATGCTACCGTGACGCCCTGTCGGTCGGCCCGCCTGTGCGGGCCTCCAAAAAACCTAGCGGGGGTTCTCAGGGTACTGAGACCCCCCTAGTCCCTGCGATGCCTATTGAGGCGGGGGGAGAAGGTGCGCGTAGCGCTTCTTCCTCCTCCCCGGTCGTCTTCGGCGGAGCGGGTCTGCAGCGGCATCCTCTTCCCGCTCCCGCTCCGCGGCTTCCTTCTGCGACATCACGTTTTCGCAGAAGGACCGCATCTCCGACCAGCACGTCTCTCTACCGAGCATTTCGTTGACGATGCTCGGCAGCGAGAGGTCTCCGCTCACAGTTGCCGCCAGGGTGTGCCTCAGGGGCCCCCACGCAGCACACTAACTCAGGGTGTGGTGCGCCGTGTCGACTGGCGCACCACACTCGTGGCAGGAGGGTGACACCTCCCGCCGCGCTATTCCGTGCAGGTACTTACCAAAGCATCCGTGCCCGGTAAGTACCTGTATCATCTTGAAGGTGAGTATGCCCTTCTTCCTCTCGACCCAGCGACTCAAGTGGGGACGGATCGCCTCCACTGTCGCCAGGCCCGCCGTGGGTGACTCCAGATCCTCCTGCCATCGGGCGATCAGGGCTTGCTGGGCTAGAGCCCTGATCCGCCCGACCTCCGCTGACCCTGGACGGTCGCCGCGGTTCCTCGTCTCGACCCGGAACCGGTACACCTCCGCGAGTACCTCCACCTGGAGCCCAGGGAGGATCGCCCGCGAGAAGTGTCGCCGCAGTAAACGACACCGTATGGTACCCTCTGATGCCTCTCACCGCTATGACCCTCTGCGGCTTCCGCAGCAGGGCCCGATTGTAAGCGGTGAGGGCGTCGACCCAGATCGGAGCACCGTACAGCGCCATCGACCTCACTACGCCGGAATAAAGACGCCGGCATAGCGATCCCAGCCCTCCCACATTCGGAAGGAGGCGGCCGAGAGCGGCAGCGGCGTTGATGAACCTCGGGCCGAGAGGTCCATAATACCTACTGATTTATCGATTGCAACAATTTTCAATCCGCAACAAATATTTGTTAGTAACTCTTTCAATGGAAAACCGTAATAGTCCCATTGAATCGGATGGCGTGTTGGGTATTATGTGCGGTTGATATTTTTTAACATTATCCTATGGTTTTGGAATCCAACTTGGAAGCTGAATGGTACCATTCAGAACACGATTAATTGCTTATCAAATCTTTTTATTTTTCTTTCCTAATTGTTTTTTTTTTTTATTGTAGATTTAGATATCAAGTAGATTTTTTTTTAATGTCAGAATATATATGTATTTATATGTATGTATTTTTATAATTGTGCCATGTCCTTAGTATGAACCTTTCTTTCTTTCTGTACCTGTTATCCATATTGTCTTCGTTGAAGGTAAAACCTCTTTAAGCAATAATCGCTAGATTTCTATTCGCTGCTTTAAAAATCTCGTAATAATTATTTAGAACGACAGTTGATAGATCCGTTTAACGTAATTCATTGATGATAATGCCTAGGAACGAACGACGATCATTTAGATTTAAACACCGTACAATACGTGATCAGTGATGGCTTCATTTGGATTTAAAAAAAAAACAGTTTTGCTTCCTGTAACATAACGTTGTATGCAGTTACGAAGTTTAACACTGCAGGGCAATCTAAGATATGACCTTTAATATGCAATCAGTATGCACCAAATGGCAAACAGGCAATTCTGTATATTTTGGCGATTATGTAAACAAGCATTGGATTGAATTACGTAAATACATAAATATGAATATGTACATACTCTTATATATACTGGGAATTCCCAAGCGAAATATAATGATAGTACGTAAGATCGCCATAGCCTGTGGTATATATATACATGTGGTTGCAGATTTCCTTATTGTTTTACTTTACCGCCTAATGGCGGTTGGTATAATTCATGATACCAACCTTACAAATGTATTAATATCTCCTAAGATATTTTATCGAAATCAAATGATGTAAAATATTTGTATTCGCGATTACAACTTTACAAAACTCTAGTGACACGCATTGATGAATGTAAAGTTCAAAGCGTTTACGAAAAACGCTTTCAAATATTACTCAATACTGTTATTGTATTGATCATTGAATCTCTATTATTAAAATATTATAATATGCGTAATAGGCAACACTGTTATAACACATTAAGTAAAAGTTTTTATGGTGTAAGATAAGACGTTACTTGTTTAAGATTGTGTTTTGTTTTTTGCTAATTAAGTAAATGACCTTATTTACTATATTATACAGTTATTAATGACAGTCTAGAATTTTTGTTAGAGATCGACTCCGAACTTAGGACTAGATTACAGGCCCCGGGCAGTCTTAATTGTTTAATACAAATTAAAGGTTGAACCCATATTTTTAGGCTGTGTATTCTAAAATGTCAGTCATTTATTTCAAAATGTTATTAAGTAAATGCACATCTCTTTCCATTAAATCATTTAATAATGAATTAAAAATGAAAATGATCTGCCTAATATCATTAAGCATATTTCATGAATTAAAATTTAATTTACTAACAAAACAATGAACTAATCTTGACCTAATTGTGTGTCGGAGCTCTACTTGCGTAAACTAAAATGAAAGGCATACTTTTGTGTGCGAAGGTTCGTGGTTTTGAACACATAATCAAAATATAATTTAATAATACTTTTGATATTTATTTTAACTTTAAATATTAAGTAATAGCATCCTACGCTCTTAATTATGCTAATTACAGAACTTATTCGTGAACTATAAATAATAATACTAGTTGCATTGCCCAGTTAGAAAATAATTTAGACGTATTATACATTTTTTTTATTTACTACTACACTCGCATGTTGTACTAAATCATATTTTTTATTTAGATTTAATTATTTGGTTTTAGTAAGTGTAGGGTGATATCACAATATACAATGTCTGCTGTTAGTTTTATCGACACCACAGTTTTATTGGTGAGCTACATTTAAAGAGTAAAATTAAATAATTAGTTACAATTTTAGTAATCATCCATTAAAATTAGAAACAAGTACATAGCTTTTATATTTACTGTAGGTAACATTATTGAACAAAAGTATTGGCAATAATTTAATTTTGCTGTTGCCTCACTTCTTAAATGTCATCCATCAAGATTGTCTAATGACAAGACAAATGTCAAATAACACGTAACGGTTTACAATTTTTTAAAAAAGACGTTCTGACTAAAGATGATTTTTTTAGAATAATTACAAAAATTTAGTAACAATAAATCAAACAATGGAATTAAAAATGGCCCAAGCTAATCAACGAAACCGTATGTATTAAACGCACTTCGTTAATAATAATTTTTATGAAACACTGAAGTTGAATGATTCTTGACTTTTCAGGATTTTTCAAGCTCTCTCTGAAAAAAAATAGAATGAAAACATCCAACCGTGAATCCGATGTCGTAGTTCTCGACGAATCATTTGATAATCTACGCTCAGAATTTATGACTAATGTAAGTTTCGTGTGATTTATTTGATCATTATGTCGTTAATACAAAACTACATAATCTTGGTAGTTTTTGCCAGACAACACATAAAGATAAAGAAAACGTATTGATTTTTCTTACTTATAACTAGACTTAATAATAAACAAATCAAAATTTGTAATAACTAAAAATATATTGATATATATTTTCTGATTTCCACTAAAATATGAATAAATTTATATTTATTTATAACATCGAATTGTAGGGTCACTCCAAACCTCAGAAATATTCTCCAATTGTAATCAACGATTCCTGTGACAACTTATTCGATCAGTTATTATTGGATGCACCAAGTAAATCTGGCAACGTAAGTGGTTTTATTTAACTAACTTTAAAATTTATATATAAAAAGGGGAAGTGGTGTATCTGCTTGGGATTCATAGATTTTTATACTAACTACTGTATTGTCTATATATCTCGTCACTAGCTGTAACATATTGGCTTCTATTTAGTTCAAACAAGAGTAATGACAATTGTTATAAGCAGATATTGCCGAGACAATCATTAGAATTTGTTTTAACATACAACCTTAAAACTGTTAATTAAAGTAACCTATGATAGTACAGTACTCATTTGAATAGCTTATAATTCCGAACTTATCCTGTATAAGCTAACATTACTTTCTTTAACAGATTACTCTGTGGCAGAGACTTGCCTTTCTAATAATTTTAAATTATGATTGTAATTTGTTGAAAAGAGAGAATAAAACAAACTAATACCATTTAATAAATGTTCTCTGAAATATAAATTAAATTTAAATACACTATATAATAAAAATGTGTTGCACAGCACCTTTAAATAATTATTTTTTTACAGCTATGTGTAGTGTGTGAAAAACTTTTTATAAAATGTAGTTTATTTTTATGTATGCTAAGTTGGCCTTTAACTGCAATATGCAAAGTTCTATTATAAAAATGGCTATTGACATTTTTACTATGAAAAAAATTTTTTACAAGCCTTCTATTTTGAATAAATATTAGATAAGAACAAATATATAAATAACTTCACTAGAAAAATAATTTATTATACAATAATATTCTTCTTAATATCCACAACAAATATTCATTTTAACAATATTCTTTACATCTCAGCCAATGATATCATATCAATACAATATCAAAGTACAAAGAAATATTCATTTATATATATATGTGTGTGTATGTGTACAAATGATTAGAAAATTATCTTACTTGATAGATTTTTGTATTATTATTTTATGAAAAAAAAATTCTTTGATTCCAGGTTTCTCTTAACTTGACGAATGATTTCACATCACCTGTTAAGAAAGATTCCAGACCCAGTATAGGAGGCTGGTCGCCTGCCCAGAACATTATATGTGCTACTCCCAAACATGAGACAATTCCTTCCACACCATTGGACAAAGCTAATGTGACGTCAGAACAATGCTCTATTAAGAAAATACAAGATTCACATCATAAGCTGCTAAGCGATCTATATGGAGAATCTTGGAAATCAATACCGACATTATTCAAAAATTTACAACAAAATCATGACAATTTAGATGGTATTTCTAAGAAACTACACTTTAACGATGAAGAGGACAGTGACAAAGAGAACATACGATCTGATTTAAAACGGAATAAAGCTCTATATTTAACAGACTCGGAGATTAAAAAGAAAAATGATTTGGTTGACTTTGAAAGAAGATCTAAAAAGAAATTATACACAGAAAAGATTCCTAGTATCCCCGACCCTGATCCCGAACCCGAAACACCTAAGCTTAAATCGATCAAAAATAAAAATATAAATAGTTCAACAAAAAAAACCAAGGCTTTATCAGTTACCGAACTAGTAAAGGTAATGAGGAATGATGTTGATATAATAACAAAGAAAGTTCAAAGTGTAACCGTTACCCCTCAGAAGGCTGAAATAAAGAGGCTTAGTTTCGTTGGATCATTAGCAGGTATGCTTTTTTATCCCATATTAGAATTAGAATCAAAGACAGTTGGATTTCCAATAGATAATATTCAATTGTGCTGGAAATTTTAATTGCACAAGTGAGATTAGGAGTGTGAATTTGTGTTTGTACTGACACTTGTGTCGGCAAGTCTCTTTAAGCTATGGTGAGGAAATCATCATTTCATAAGTAGAACTACTTGAAGTTTTAATAAACTATTGTTCATACCGATATTAACTAATTTCAGATAATGTTCCATCTTGGAGGTGTCACGTTGAAGCATTGCAGTATCATGATAACTATAAAAAATTACGAGAACAACTCGCCAGACGTCTGTATGTTGAATTCAATAAAACAGTATTTGATGATGCGTTGGACGCCGATATGCCAATTATATGGGATACAAAATTGAGGAGTACTGCCGGGTGAGTGTTTATTTGTAAGCATAATATATGCCTCCTTGGTTGAGAGACTTACAAAGCAACAAGATTATAAAGACCTACGTTGAAATCCTGATTTGAGCTAGTTCGTGTGGTTTTTCTGACAAATAATTCTCAATTGTCAGTATTTACGTGTCTTGTTGTTTTTTTATAATATCGCTAAATGATGATATAATCACTGATTTCGGCTACAGCAGCTTATCTAGAGAAAGACCAAAAAAAACCGACATGAGCAGCTATGCCATTATTTAATGGTATAGAATCTTAAGATAAAATATTTTTTTGTTAAGAATACTATACTTTATGCTATGTATTCATAGGAATGTATTAATATATTTTTTTATTTTAGGACAACAACCAATAGACTGATAAAAACAGCAAGAGGTGACAGAATACGTACTTCAAGTATAAAACTATCAACGAAAGTAATTGACGCAGTGCAAAGGTTACGTGACACGCTCATACATGAACTCTGTCACGCTGCAACATGGCTCATAGACGGCGAGCTGAGAGCGGGACACGGGCCATTATGGAAGAAATGGTATGTGGACATTTTTTTTTTAAATTATAATTACAATGCAGATAAGCAAACAGGATAAAGCAAGGGGATAATATTATAAAGTTTTTGTTGACTAAGCTATGTTATCAGTTTTTTTATATCAGGGTATATTTTGTCTTATTAACAGGGCAACACGAGCGCTTAAAGAGTTTCCAGAGCTTGGTGAGATATCAAGATGTCACACTATGGAAATACATTATAAATATGCATATAAGTGTACTAAATGCGGTTACAGGTATAATTTTTTATAAATATTTTTATTTAAACACATATAAGTAAACACTCAGAGGCGCACGAATGCACAAACACACACATGCATCACAACACACACTCAATGCACGCATAAAACGTCATCACTCACACACACAAGATTTAACACTATCGTAGGATAATTAACCTGACTGTGTAAAAACATTATTTCAGCGTTAAAAGACATTCAAAATCAATAGACATAACGAAAAAGTGTTGCGGTTATTGCCGGGGAACATTTGAAATTATAGTCAATAAGAAGAACAAGGATGGCGTTATTGTCTCTACGCCAGCTAGAAAGGGAGGTCCGAATGATTTCGCGTTATTTGTCAAACAGAACTATGGTACCCTAAAAGATGGTACGAAAACTCATGCTCAAGTTATGAAATTGTTGGGAGAACAGTTTTCAGCTAAAAAGAGTAAAAATCAAGAAAAGGAGGAAATTTGTGATTTTAATAGTGATTGATAGAAAAAATCCTTGCCAGTAACAAAATATTATTCAGATAATATTTATAGTCAATGTATAAAGTGTATTTGCATAGAAATTTAGACGAATTCAATTCAGAAAAATATTGAAAAGACTCGGATTATATTTTTAAAATTATTATATTATCTTAAAAAAATTAAATAATTAAATTGTTCTCACAATATTATGATCTAGCGTAAACGCCCAGACGAAATCGTTTCTTTTATCATATATATTATTTGAACAAATGTACTTACTAGTACATTCCCACAACAAAAAGTACCTTTAAATGACAACTATACGTTATATCATTCATATTAGGATTAAAAGTAATATTAAGGGTATAATCCTACTATAAAAATGGGATGGAACCTTATTAAAAGTTAAAATGACAGTACTCAACCGGGTACCGTTAGCAAAGAAGTCCTGTAAAATAATTATCCGACTCTAGCAAAGCAAGTTATGATCTAAGAAAATTTTGATTATGTATGATATGTTTGTATTTGTGTATATATATCTTCAACTAAAAATTATTTTGTCTTCTTCAAATTTGTTTCACTGACTCTTTACACTCATTATTAATCTTATAACTAGAATATTTTACAATTATATAACTGCAAAATAATACAGTAAGAAAATCAAGAGGAATAATCCAATCGAACTCATAACGTCTCGAGTACATCGACGCGAGTTTGCTCTCAGTTCAAAAATATATCATCATATTCTGACCTCGCGCAATATATTTACAATCAACTAAAAACTATTGTATATTTTATATGTAAAAGATTTACAGATTCGAGATTACAATATGAATGTGTAAGTGTTTAATAATAAAGATTTATAAATGGTTGTCGATCTTGTGCGATCACATTAGTAGCGCTCTGAGTATATATGTACGTTTAGAAAAAAAGTTAACGATCATAAATCATTTTCGATTTGCATTTCAAATATATAAATTGATATCGTAATATTTGAGATGATATGTATAATGATTGTGTATAAAACATCTTCAATTTCAAGGATAACCCTATTAAATAAAACCAAAGAGTCATAAATATAAGAAAACTTTTCCCGCCATTTACTATTGTTTACACAGACCCAAAAATAAATAAATTTAAGTCTGATAAATGCTTTGCTCGAGAATATTTTATATGTTGACAGTAAACTTATATTTACGCAATTTTTTATAAGGTAAGTAGTATACACGAATTTATGAATCCGATGTGTTTTGTTTTTTAATTGTAATTAAATAAGGTACTAATTAAAATGAAGTCTGGACTTTGTGATTAATTTTAATTTATAATTGTATATTATAGAATAATTTATTAAAAATATATTTAATTATTATTGTTTTTGTATATTGTTAACCGTGTTCTTTAGATGTTTAATTAGTGCCACATGCACACTGAATACGAGCTAAACTTATTTTTAGGTATTTTAATTTAAATAGGAAAATTTACAAACGCTGTTTTTGTGTTTTTTTTTATCCTTTAATAATGTTTTTTAAAATTTATTTAGATAAGTTGGTCGTATTTCCTATAGTAGCGGTCAAATTGATTGCTATATTTAATAAATTATTTTTGTATTTTACGTAATTTTAAGACAGTTCAGTAATTATTTGTCTTTAACGGTACCAATTATGTACTTACGTCGCCACTGTTACTTCGAATATTAATTTATCCTTAGAAAATGAAACGTTAAAATGGCAGATTTTTAATTATATTAGACACAAACTAAATTCCTCGCTGGCGAAGCTGCGGTTTCAGCTAGTTAATAATTTAGTTGATATGTCAGGTCTGTTAATTGATATGACGATCCCTAAATTAATATGTAAGAAAACGTAACAATAGAATTACTCGATACGACAGTTTGTTAGAGTATCACGAATGACGTCATATAGCCTCGCGCTCGAAAAGTACCAGGGCGCCATAGAGTAGTAGGTGCCTTGTGTAAAGTACTCTCTTCTAAGTAGAGTCTGCGTAATGGTAAGTAGGCGGAGCTTGCGTGTGTCGATGTACTTTTTATCTCATGTACTACTCTACATTCCTAGTACTTCATAGTTCCGCATACTACTTATCCATACATTATATTATAAAGGCAAGTAACGTGTGTGCTTTTGTACTTGTTGTCATTCCTACTTTCCTAGTACCGGTTCATATTTTCGCGAACTCCCTTAATCTATATACATATATAATATATATATTTATATCTCAATTTTTCCTTGTTTTGTTTTATGTTTGTTATGTTAAGTCTTATTTTCACACTGCATACTGCGGAGCGGTGATGCAATCCGTTCCGAATTTTAAAGTTTTAAGAAAAAAAGTAAAATCTACTTACTGAACCGAAACTTAAATTTATTTATCACATGAAAATTAAAAAGTACGTTTATTATATAATATTTTGATTTAACTTAAATAAATTATTTAGAAAATGTTCCAGGACATTGCGCTGGGATAAAATTCTACCGATAAAAAAAATATCGGTAATTAAATATAAATGTGAATTTTAGCAGAGCTCAAGTAACGGCCGTCATGGTGTGAAGAAAAGAAAATAAAAACATATGTACCATTTTTCATCACTTCCCTTCTGAATGTGTAAAACAGGACTTGTGTTTTTTTTTCTGTCACTATCGAACAATTTCAACTTATATATCTATTTATTATCTCGAGCAGTTTTGCCAAGAAACAATTTAATGAGAAAGGATGTGAATACGATTGCTACTACCAGGGCTGCCAATACCACATCACTTTTAATTCGTATTTTCTCAGATTATTGCCAAAAGTTATATTTGTCGTATGGAGATAGAAACGAATAATAATTGGTCTAGATTTATTCGAATCGGCCTTTTTAGAAGTACAAAATCTACAGTGACAAAATCAATGTCCGTGTCGGAACAATGTATAATTGGAATTTTACTTATAATAATCTTAGTAAATTGTATTTTTTGTTTCTGGAATTCCGATTATTTCATTGTTAGAACGTTGCACCCATTGCTTTATATTTGAACTCTGATTGAATAGAACTTACGACGGATTTTATGGAAGTAATCAGATTTAGACTTCGAGTATCATTTTAATTTCTGTTGTATGAGATTATCGTATAACTACGCATAATATAGATTGATTTTGAAATTCTGAGAAAGTCTTCTTGGCGCTGATTGAATGATAGACCTTATTTTGTCTACTGAGATCTCTAGAGGATTTGTGTTAGAGTTCATTCGCCTTGTCATTTGTATGTTTTTTTTTTTTTTTTATGGCATTGGTTGGCGGACGAGCATATGGGCCACCTGATGGTAAGTGGTCACCACCGCCCATAGACAATAGCACTGTAAGAAATATTAACCATTGCTTACACCACCTATGCGCCACCAACCCTGGGAACCAAGATGTTATGTCCCTTGTGCCTGTGATTACACTGGCTCACTCACCCTTCTAACCGGAACACAACAATACAGAGTACTGTTATTTGGCGGTAGAATATCTGATGAGTGGGTGGTATGTTATTATGAATTGAAGCGCTACCGTAGGAAGAATACCGCTGCGACAAAATTATTGAACCAATTAGCTCTAAAGATATAAGTAATAAGTAATTAAAATAAATTTAATGTCTTTTTTCCTCAGTAGAGCCTGTCCAAACTTCAAAAGGATAAAATATGGAGTCATATTTCTCCCCTTAGATCTGAAATTTTCAAAAGTTCTTTCTAAGCGTCGTACACTAAACGTAATAGTGCGTAACGTTATAATATATTCAATATACATTCAGTTAATATGTAAAAATGAAATCTGAGTAAAATATTAAAAGTTTCGCTCGCACAGCGCTGAGGTTCGGGTGTCGTGTGTGTAAACAATGGCTGTTACAGGTAACTTTAACTTATTTATTGTAAGTAGTAGTAGTAATTGTAATATGATCATCAGTGACGTTTTGGCGTTTAATCAAAATAAGCAAGGTGATATAGACATTGAATCACATTCGTGTGTGTAACTCAGCTTTTTCGGAGCCCGATTTTCTAGAAGCCAAGTATTTGATTTTTGAATTCGATACGACATCTCAAAGGAAAAATTCAAAACGCAAAGACGGCAAGAAGCAAAGATATTGAGAATATTGTTTGATTATGCAAGGAAATTGTCTCGGTGTTTATTAAAATTTTCGTAGCACGGAACTTTCAAAAGGTAGGTAAGGTTTCGATAATTAAGTTACTTATTTCATCCCTAGCTGTTGCCGAATCATTGATATAACAATATTGATTGATCAATCTGCTTCTTAGAAAACAATTTAGATTTACGAGGGGTCGCTCGACTATCGACGCAGATGCCTTAGGGATTTTCGGCGACTTATCCAAAGCCTTTAATTGTGTTCAACATGAAACTCTGGTCAGGAAACTATATCACTATGGAATTAAAGAATGTGCGTTCGACCTACTGATTTCTTATCTTAACAAGAGAATTCAGAGGGTTGACGTTAAAGGGAAAAGGTCTCCTGGGTCTCATTTGGTATGGGGGTCCCTCAAGGATCAATTCTTGGACCTTTTCTATTCCTCATATACATAAATGACTTGCCCTTTCTTGTTGGAAACAAACATGATATAGTATTATTTGCTGATGATACTTCTTTGGGTTTTAAAATTAATAGAAAACAGATACAGTATGACGATGTAAACAATTCTATCTCTGATATAGTAAACTGATTTAGCGTAAATATTATTAGGCTGAATAATAAAAAAAACAAAAATTGTAAAATTTACTACACCAAATGTGCAAAATGTAAAAGCTGGTATACTTATCAATGGGGAATCGATGGATCCAGTTGAATCAACTGAATTTCTTGGCCTTACTGTTGATGCCAAGTTGCAATGGGTCCCCCATATTAACGGATTGGCGAGTAGACTAAGTAAGTCATGCTTCTATATTGAATAAAGGAATTTGAGTTTGTATTCCTGGTATCAACCATATTGATGTCACGAAGTTATTGAAGAACTTTGTACTATTTCGCAGCGAAGTTGATATGATTAAAGAAAAAAGTATTCCAGTCTTCCAGAACGAGAAATTGGCATCATTAGTTGATAATCCGAATTACGTTAACACGCATGTATAAATATAGATTTACTTCGGAATTTCATGACGTTATAATGTGTCATAATATCTATGTTCTTACATAGAAAAAATGTAGATAGGCTGTATCGCGAAGTAGTTTACATAAGTAAATGGATGGAACAAACACTTCAGAGAGGCTCATAGACAAGTCAGACATTTGATTATCTTTTATGTGGTCAATATGGCAAGTTTCATAGTGGTCCTATCTTTAATAAAAAAAGTCGTAAAGTTTTCAAATCTCTTAAAATACTGTCTGAATAACCAGGAACAGATCAAGATGGCCACACTTCCCTTCCATGTTGCACTCTGCTATATTTAATAAATTCTGAAAGGGAACCAAAAACTTATGAAGAGGCCCACAGACTCAACAAGCGCGAGCTTTTTGTTTACTAAAGGTAAATAAAAAGCTCATTGTACCCTACCATTCCTAGAACAAACAATGCTGGGTATATTAATGGGTAGTAAGGATGCACCCGCTCACACATTATTCTACATTTATCTCAGGTGGAGCCCAAATCACTGCATTACCTTCTAAGGGGCTCCTAACCAACACATTTTACAAGGTTAATTATAGCACTCATATTTCTGAAACCACGAATTGTACGTACGAATTTTATTATGTGACTACGAAAGGTTTGCTCAGTCCTAAAACTAAAGCCCAAATCTCTAAACTCTGAAACTCTTAACATCTGCACCACGTCAATAACTTATTCGCCAAGAGCAGGAACATGTGCACGAGTGATCACCACACATTTTTGTGTTTTATTTTGCAACCGATTTTCTTTGCTCACACTACACACTTTCACTACTTTATCTACATCTCTTTGCAACCTCGCACAGTCACTGAGTTGATTGAATTTGAGAGATAAACAAGTTATCGTCCGCAAACAGCAAATTGTTCGCCTCTTTTACCACATTTGGCAGATCATTGACCATTAAAATAAACTGCAAAGGTCCCAGATTGTATCCCTGACTTACACCAGACCTTGTGAAATATGATTCGGACTTATGTCCCCCATATTCCACATATTGTCGTAAATGTGGGGTGAACCCAACTGATGCACACTTTTTGAGTACATCGTTATCTACAAAATCAAACGCTTTCTTAAAATCATATGATGCTACATCAGGTTGTCCCCCTCCACGCACTACTGGCACAACGTGAGACATAGACATAGACAGTAGATTGCTGGTAATGCTTTTCACCGGCCAAAACCCGTGCTAAGCGTCCGATAGTTATCAGATCCAATAACTAAACGGTCCAATAACTAGCCTTTTCTTCTCAGGTCCGAGGTGTTAAATTCCGAACCAGTGGTAGATTTTGACTATCAATAAGCAAGTGTAAACACTTCTATATTGAATCAAGATTTTTGACTTTGACTTTGAATAGTTCGGTGCAGGTGCTGATAGCACTGAAACAGGTTTATTATAATTGTGTCCCAACTCCGCCCTTCGGTACTGGAACTACCCAAGTATTTTCTCTCTCTAAAAATATAGGGTCGTATGCCATCCGGCCAATAGATTTTTTCGGCTTAAGCTCTTTAAGAGCGTGCCTTACTTCGACCAACGTCAGTCGGTCCAAGTGTACTCTTGCATTTTCAATTTCCCCCCCCCCCCCCCAGCTTCTATCACCAAATTCACAGCAAACTTAGCTCGCTCTGCGTTATAAGTGTATGAGTTGAATGCTGCGTGTAAATAAATCCAAATCGCTGATATATTTAAAAAATTGTTATATAAAAGTATTTTTGCCTGTTTCCTATTTTTTGTCGACGAAATGAAAGGCAATTGAGTATAGATGTACATATTTATTGCAGTATTATAATTTGTCAGTATTTAATTAATGCGAAAATATTACAATGCGAAGCTTGGATTTAGACTAACTAACAGAACACAATGATTTATTAACTTAGTTTGTAACATATCGAATATCGATCTGTTTCTAGGTGCCAAATATGGACAGTGGTATTTGCTTATATTAATAACATAATATCTGGGCGTATATTTAATATTTCTCAGGGAGATATATTGTCAAAGGAAACTTTTTCCTCATTCGGGAACGTAACACTTAAATAACCCTAGGGCGTCACTGGGTGATGCATTAAGTCCTTTATTGTTATTTACTGGAGAGTTAGAAAAATACTCTTCGAATTCGTTGGATCTAGGCCTTCACTTATAATATTCCCTTTTATATTAATGGACACTTGCCTGCGTCAAATTTAATTTTGTCTTTCTCTGTACTTAATACAAATAAAGAGAGCAAAAAATACTATTTTTTAAGTTAATTTTAATAAAACGCCGAATGTTTGACGTAGAGGGACTAGACTCCACGAATGAATAGGTCATATACTTATTTTCTTCCACTGTTTGAGTATATTTTTATTTATTTATTTGGGAAGCTAACTTTATATACAAAGTATTTAATTCTATATATACGATAAAGTCTTAGAAATACTACAATGTACCATGTCATACAACTATTAAAGAAGAACTTCATAAAAAAAAAATTTAAATGTAGATATATATATAAGAGAAAAAAAAAGATAATATACAAATATACATTGTAAAAAAATATATATAATAAATCTCATAACATACGTAAGAAAACACTCCTATGGTAAAAAATATTCATTTAATTTTTATAATTCAATTCAGCGGTATATATAAAAATGGAATTATAGATTTTTACAACACTGTATAAAGAAGCAGGTTTGTTTAAATTAGTCTTAGTAGTTTCTATATTTAAAGATTTATTTAAGCTTTTATGCGTTCTTGCATTATTCAGGTACGTTTGACCTTATTGAGTAAAAACTCAAGTGCCAAAAACAATCTATACGTACGTTTGAATGTTTCTGTAATAAACAAAGTCCATGTCCATGTTTCTGCAATTGTGTAGTGAAAGGGTCTTATAAAAGTTTAACCGATTGAAATTTAGTGCAGTTTAATTTATTACTATTAAAACACTAATGTTTATTAATTAGAGTTTCTAAGAAAATATGAGTTGAAGACTTTGTAAGTGTAAAACTGTTTTTGATTGAAATAAAATCGGTAAATAAGTATAAAATAAAACAACACATTTTCAATACTTTTTTTTATTTATTTATACATAGTAAATGTATGACATTTCTGTCGTTTTGTTAAATGATAATAGGTACAGTCTTGAAATTATTAAAAAAAAAAGTATAATTTACAACAGAAAAAACGCAATTTTCCAAAAGGGTACAACAACCCACTTTTGTAATTTTATGTACAAAATTCTTAAAAATTAAAAGCGAGTAAGTTGCACACAATACAATACACTTATGTGCCGTGATATATTTGAATTATTTACATAGGAATTATAATAGTATGAGCACTGCATTTTTACGTATCGAAATTAACTCCGAATATTAAAAAAAAATATTATTTTCGATTATAAATATTACTTCTTTTCTATTTTACACAATTATTTATTACCTATCTATTTTAGTGCCAACATTATTTTTTTTCTAAATGTATAAATATGTTCATACATTTTTATAAATGTTGTTCATTTAACAATTCTATATTATGTGATCTGTTTTCCCGCTAAAATTGTGAATTCAAAAAAGGAATCGTACATAACCGTTCGAAAGGTAATTATGACATTTTATAATTGATCACGTGACTAGTCCTTCTAAGAATGTGTCAAAATAATTAAACAAATAATTTTATATGGTAACACTAAATAGAAAATACTGTATTTGCATATGGCAATATTTATAAGGGACATTTAGAATTGAATTTGTGTCATGATGATGCATAAAATTATAACACTGTAAAATTGACTGGAAACACAACATTCCTAAATCTATTGATATAAAATTCAATGTTATTTTTAAAACAGTATTTAAATGGACATTAATCTACTTGCCTATAAACTTACCAAAAACGAACCGTCGAAGTTTATTCAAGTGTCAATGTTGCAAGTTACAAATAATTGGCAAGTCTATAGAAACAATTATATTATTTGATATATTCCTTACAATAATTATGGACAGACTTATTAAAAACAAAATTCTATTCGATATCACATATATTTAATTTGTCATTTTACAACAACTGATAGCTTACGACATATCTTATGTCTAAAACAGATCTTTCAACTTTTTCGAATAATAATATAAATTACATGTAGTGCGTTCTTGTTTACATTTTTTCAGGTGAAAAAGAAAAAGAACTATTTGAAAAAGAAATGTTTTAGACATAAGTATAATATTGATAAAATGGCAACACTTAATGAATATTCCTTTAAGTTGTCATCGGCATAATACGATGATTTTAAAATGATACCATCATTGATTCATTATTTAATAATGAAAACGTTCATCATGATCAAGAATAAAAAAACAATGGCGTTTGTCTCGATCGAGATTTTATAAAACTTATATAATTACACGAGGCTTAAAAATAAATGATAAAAGCTATTTACAAGAGGCCGTCACGGTTCTTAAATACCGTTTATTCTAACTATACATTTATAATATACAATGAAATGATGAACATCAATAAGCTGGTCTCGTGTTAAAATGTTCTCGAACATTAGAAGCTAAGATTATCTGCCGCAGACGACAGATTAATGGTAAATCAGGTTTGCGATGGACCATCTTCTAAAGGTCTAAATCGTACAAACCCGTCCTGAGCTACCAGCATGCTTGCACCAGTATCGTTCGGATTAATCTCATCCTGGGGTTGGGAGTACGACGCTTCGTAACTACAATTTCTAGGAGCTGGTTGGGGCGTCCCCATAGCGCAATGATAGTTCCTTTCATTAGGGTCCTCGGAGAAACCGTATAAGTCAGTGGACTTCGGCCTGTCCGGGAAACCGTTACCTTTACCGCGCTTCTGACTACCGCTCGAGTTTACCATCGAAGTGGAGGGAGAATTGCGACGCTGTGAGTTCCTTATCTGCGGACAAGGACCCTCATAGCTTCGGTTGGGGTTAAGAGTTTGGATACCGGATGCGTGGTAAGAGGCATTCTCGGCATTGTAATTGCCATATTCATCTGGCATATGTGGCTGGTGATAATGATGACTCATAGAAGGATCGTAACCCATCGTCATGCAGTTCTGGACGTTTTTATTCTTTGCTCTGTGCTTTTTCCGCGGATTGCTATTCGTTCTTGACGAAACCCTATCATAGGACATGTGTTTGAAGTTATGGGAACTACGATTTGAACCGCCGTTGTAGTTTTGGTTTTTGATATCTCGAATAAAGTCACTATTGCTACCGTATTGGATGACATTGTATTCGTGGTCTAATGGATCGTCACCTTGTAACGATTGCATCGCGGGATCGCAGTTGGAATAATGGTCATCGGAGGCGGACTCTATACCGCTGTAACCAGCCATGTTTGGATGGGGTTTGATCAAATGATTGGTAACGCCTTGGCTAGATGTGGCATTGCTCGATTCTGTCGAACTGCTATGTCCGGCGTTTGCAATGGAACTGTGTCCAGAATAGTTTTCAGTGCCAGAATTGTTATCGCAATTACCGACTAATGTATTTAATGGGAATCTCTGGTGGTCTACTGGACCGCAGCATTGGTCTGGCAAGTTTGTATGATGACCCGCGGTTTCATAAATAGGCTTACCCGTTCTCAAAGTATACGTGTGTAAGTTCGTATTTGTATTACAAATAGCGGGAAAGTCTGATTCAAATTGTTCATTACTAGACCCTGCCGTGCAAGGGAATAGTCCAAGTCCTGGTATTTTTTGACCGTCAGCCTTCTCGTGTTGCAGAGAAGTCACTACACCTACTTTAAGACTTATTACCCAGGAAATAAGAGCTACTATGCTGATTTCGATCAGTCGCAATGAAAACTGATAGCCCCATTGCAACCAATCAAATTTGGTCATATTTACTTGATTTATACCAATTATGCCGTAAATTTGAAGCGTTGCCATCAAAATAAATAGCATTGCTGTGGCCAGGTTAATGTGTATCGCTTGGTGCAGATTTTGAAAACCATGAATATATGTGTGACTTTTCTTTTGTAATATCTGTTTAAGCATTTTGTACACATATAGGTAGCAGAGCCCGATAGTGAGGCAGACCATAATAAATATAATTTGACAAGTTAGACCTAGTACCCTTTTTTCGACCCCCTGTGGGGACCTAATAATCGTTTTACTATTTTCAAGGATATGCAACATTATACAGGACAAAAGATGCAGACCTCCGCCGATAATAATCGTCCTGGGGCGGTAGAGGAACGCGCAGCATGTAGTCTTAAAATTAATACTATTCGTTAAAAGGAACAAAATGGTTGACGCAAATGCTAGACTCAAGAATATCTCCGGAACGTGAAGGAGGATTTCGCTCGTGAAAACCGGCAATGAATTGTTAATATTATACGGATCATACAACATGTAAAATATTCTCAGAACACAAACGAATACCAATATCAAATGTAGAATTATAAAATAGTATTGAGTGAAGAGATGCGTGAATTTATTGTAATATATGATCGAATAGATGGAATATCCGGCGAGGAAGGTGAAAATAACGGCCGCTCCATAGATGTGAATGTTCCAAGCGACCGGCCATGTCACTCCGAGTCTTTGCACGGGGCCGTTGTTCTTCGAATCGTGTTTCAGTATTTTCTTATCTGAATTAACGTTTGCTAGGTTATGATATCTCTCCGTTGACATTTCAGGATCGCTCAATTCGAAGCCGATTGTCGTCGCCGGCGTGAAGGTTCCGTCTTTTCTGCTATCGTTTCGTTCTTGTTGTTTGTTTGTCGCATATTGGAGATTCCTTCTAGTGTTCGTTTCTCCATTCTGTTCTACAATAAGTGGCCTATCTAAATTATTCATATCGGGGTCTAGTACAGCTAAAACGCCTTCAGTTGAAGTGTCTCTATTAGAATCACTAAGTGTTACACCAGCGTCCTTCGTGACATATATGTCACTTTTTGAAGTCTTCTCTTGATTATGTTGGGGTTTCGCGGTGACTGTTCTGAGAAGAACGTCTGGAATATCCTCCTTCCTACCATTGGAACCGGAGAGGATCCTCGATATTGTTGGGATGTTAAGCGAATTCGGCACAAAGTCTGTGAAATTTGCTTGATCCGACCCATGCTTGTCGCCATCTAATTCTTCCGGCTGAAAACAAAAATAAATATATTTTATAATTAAATAAAAAAAAAAGAAATTTTAAATCATTATTATCAACAAGTGGTTCCGTAACTATGCATTGAACGTTATTGATTTTCAATTCAAACAAATATTGTCGCTGTAACGTTGTTTTAAAACTACATTCAGCTTGTTCCGTGACAAGTTGGTGATAGTTGGCAATAGTTACGATTTCAAGAGGTCAGAGAAATTTGTACCTTATGACTGGGCGTGTTAAGGGCCTTTTTCTTCTGCGGTTCCAGTCCAACTGGCGGCAAAGGCGGTGCGGGCGGAGGCGCCGGCACTTGTGGGGAGGACGTTTCCTGAAAATTGGGAAATTTGCTATTTGAGTGGATTTCGGAAAGGCAATTGGACATGTCTGTGGCGTTAGTTTTATTTTCTTGGAGTTGAATTGTTTTAAAGTGGCATCCGATGGACTATTTCATGCTGCTTATGCAGGATTTAGCTTTTCCGCGATAGTAAGATTTGTAATCAAAAACATTTTAGTTTTCCAAAACATTGGCAAGATTTTGACCATATAATATTTATATATATACTTAGAGAAGTTACTTTTTTTCTAAAGTTATTGCTACTTAATATACATATAAGTTATATTATAAATGTATTGCTTGTTACCTGTCCTGGTGGTCTGATGGGTATGCGTTCATGCCCAGGCCCAAGGGAAGGAGGAGGGATGGGCCGCCGATTAAGGTAACTGTTCCCATCTGTGTTCGTGCCTGAAAGTAATTATATTCACATTACAATATATGTAGATAAGTTACATATAATTTAATCTTTGTTACCTAAACGAAATATAGATATATTAACAAATTTGTTACAATCCAAACATGACGGTTATAAGTTTTTGAATTTCGAATTTAATTTCAAATATAGATCAATACGAAGGCGCGCCCTTCCACGCTGAATTGTCGGTGTGCATTAGTATAAGTGACGCTCGTGTTTATAAGACGTCTTAGTGTGCGTGTGATGACTAATATAATAACAGAGAAATCAAAAAGAATATAATTTCGATTATGTTCTGTTAATGATTGATCTATATTTTAACAAAAAGTTTCATGTAAAATAGTTTCTTATACACAGATTGGCCATAACCATTCGTCACAGAAATATTTATAATCGAGTGGGTTCGTAAGTTCGTGACTATATAAAACCTGAGGAGTTTTATAACATATTACATTGATATTACCTCTAAGTGTTGGCTTATCAGCAAACGGGTTTCGGTACTCCGGCGGCAACGGCGGAGTGAAAAACGCGCGGCCTGGCGGCGCGTACGAGGGTACCGCGCCGACGCCAGCCAGCAGGGCCGCGCCGTGGTGGGCGGGTGGCCTGGTGAATAATATTTATGTAAGTTTACATCATGTTAGTTTAGGTAGTTTCTAGTAATAAATATGTTGGGCTATGTGCCAGTTTATACAGCCCTAAAACTGAAAGCGTATTGCCAAAAAATAATATGCATCATGAGTCTTAAGGCGAGGCCCGTCGTTGACTAGGACTCGCGGCCATTTGACCGACATACAAGACTCTGGAATTGCTCAGCTCGTATGATAAGTTCTTATTAACTAATAATCTGATTCCTATAATTTTCAATAAAATTTATTGTTATTCGAAAGTATTCTAATTTTTTTTTATGGCTTTGGTTGGCGGATGAGCATATGGGACACCTGATGATAAGTGGTCACCACCGCCCATAGACAAAGGCGCTGTAAGAAATATTAACCATTCCTTACATCACCTATGCGCCACCAACCTTGGGAACTGAGATGTTATGTCTCTTGTGCCTGTGATTACACTGGCTCACTCAACCTTCTAACCGGAACACAACAATACAGAGTACTGTTATTTGGTATATATAAAAGTACTTAAATACATTCTAAATCAATAACGACATTACAAACGATAAAGATCCCGAGATAAATACGAAGATATTTACAAACACAATACGATAACGCAGACAAACGTAATATATACGAATAAATAATAAACAATAAACGCCAAACGCTAAATCGCTGGCAATATATTCCGTTTAACAATGAAACGTTCGAACGTAAATCTGCGCGGTCGCAGTGAATGCAAACTCGAAATTTCAATGAACGCTCGCATACCGCGGTTAGTGTGAAACGACACGTGCGGAATTTTAAAGTTTCACCTCTTTTGAGAAATCCTGATCGTGAACAGATAGCGTAATCTTTACATATAATAAAAATGTCTGTCCGTTCGTGAGATTTTTTTTAATAGTAATGTCAGCAAGAATGTCTAGTCGCGCTTGTGAAAGTCTGTTTATACCAAGTGTGATTTTATTTGATATGTTTTCATCATTAGATTTGGCTGCAGGAACAAACTGTTAAAATCGCGCACGGCCGTCTTTTAAGACGAAGATTTTGTGTTAATTCCAACACGCAAATCCTTCACAGTTCCGTTACGACCTACTAAAAGTAAATAGCACTCGTGAAAAATCATCAGAATAATTGACTTGACCAGCGATCTTAGGTTGAAACCTACTGGAAGGTCTCGGAAAATGCCATTTTAGCAATAAGACCAATTTTTTTATGACAACGGTAGTATAAAGACCTCAGATTTTAAAATAAAAGTCCATTGCAATTTCCCGGTAGCCAGAAACTCCACGTCACTTCAAATATTAATTAGTGACGTATTAAAAACACGTTAATTACTACGTACACTTCGGTATTCTGTATTCGCTATTAATTCCATATTCGGTTTTGTTGCTTCAGTATAATGTTTCGCGCGCTCCGCCTGGCTTTTGTTTCATAATCTACGGTAAACAATACCTCTAAACTCCGGTTACAAATCGGGATATCTTGACAGAATAATTGCTTTTTTTTATTGGTTCCATCAGGAATTTGAATTTAGTGTCTCAAAGCCTACAGCCTTACAAGTCAGCCACTAGGCATGAGGAAATAGTACCTTAAGGTAATAATCCAATATACTTATTAATATTAATTATAGCGACTAAATTAACAAAATTAAAACTACTCAATGATTTCTATAACTAGCTGGTCCACGCGGTTTCAGCTGTATTAAATGATCCTACTTCACACTGGTGGGCTGTATGTTAAATTTTACATACAAGCCAGCGAAATATATATATAATTGAGGTCATTGAAATTTGCATTAATATTTAGGTAATCTAGTCTCCATTATCTAAACCAGATCGAACGATTCCACAGACAAATAGTAGTACAAAACAGATTTCACATCAGCGTACAAGTTTAGCGAAATGTCAGTGACCCGTTGCCGACCAGTATAACTTGAACGTTTCACCAATATTCTGTATATGGTGATGTGGGTTTTCATAAACGGTGTGGGAACTAAAAATTGGCGTGGTGCCCGAACGATCGTACTATTTCGCCGTTCTCACCACGTTAACCGTATTTTAATGAATCCTGTTGGAATGTATTATAAATATTATTATTTGTTGCGGCAACACATATTAGAGTATACGAACCGTACGATTTGTTATCTTTATTCCGTTCTTAATTTGAATTTTGTTTTTAAACGACTTAAATTCAAATTAAAGGCATTCCATACGTTGCAAATGGGCAATTATTCTTCTATTTAATTCTTTATTCGAATTTTGATTTATACACGATTTTTTTTTTAATACGATTATTGAAATGGTATCGAAGATCATTGTTGTACATCCATTAAATATTTGCAATTCTATAATCTGTAATAAATCCGTCGTCTCTCTCATATCCCTCCATACACTCCAACCATGTCTTCTTAGGTCGTCTTCCCCTCCACCCATCTACGCTCACGCTCAATATTTTTAACTATAAAATCATTTACTGCTTCACCTAGAAATATTGTTTAGAGCGTGACTAGTTAAACAAAACCGTCTTTTTGTTTCGAAAGTCAAATTAAAGATTACGGAAAAAAGATCTCTAAGCGGTTATGATTAAGGCCGATTTTAGAAATCCGATTAATCATCATATACTCGTACATGTCATAGGGGACGATAAACATGATCCCACGCGGTCATGATTCGTACAGAAGCTGTTTAGAATTTTAATCGCTGTATATTTATTTGATTCCTCAATATAAATATTACACTATATAAATATTACACTCAATATTATATACAATTTAAGTAGCCAATAAAGTCTTGTCCATATTCTATTAAATATTTAATTAAATTAATTAATTTAAATATTGTAGTTATAAATACTCCCTAGTTTTGTCTGTGCGTTGATATTAAGTTACAAACGATTTTATATACATATATAGGTGATCTGTATTGTGTTTAAAAACAAACAAAAATAATAAATCGTAATGGTGAAATTTTGAATGAATGGAATGAATGAAAACCGAATGCATTGACTCAATTAATTAATTAAAAGTATACAAAGTACGGTTCGCACGAAAATTTTACAATGCGTTCACGGTCCGCTGTTTTTGTTGTTAACGCATGCTTGCACTTTTGTTAGGTAATTATAAGGTTATCATTTTGTAATGATTCTATGAAGAGAAAGTTTTACTATGTCAAGTTTCCGGCACATTTTTTCAAGTAATTGAAGTTATCTATATAATAAAATGAACGAAAATAACATTTTTTTTTTCAATTTTTGTCTATCTGTCTGTCTGTGTTTATTCCAGCTAATCTCTGGATCGGCTGGACCGGTTTTGACGGGACTTTCACTGGCAGATAGCTGATGTAATAAGGAGTAAGTTAGGCTACAACAATATTTTTTTTTGTTAAAGACAAATACGCACGAGGTCACGGGCAGAGCTAGTACTATATATAATAAATATACTATATATAATAATGAATATATAATTTGCATGACGCGCACAGAGTGACTTGAAGATGATCGCTAAGCCGCCGATCGCTCGAAACAACTTCAGTGATAAGTTTATTTTATTACGTAAAAGAAAAGAAAAAAAGAAGACATTGCATTTATCACATTTTTTTTTATTGTTAAAAATAGGTTCATTGTGTAACATGCCTTATTTTCAAATTCGAAGTTCAATATAAGTAAGAGGATAAACTTTATTATTAATATAACTTGTAGCAGAAGGAATACAATTTTGAAATTCATAAATTCCATACAAAGATACTAAATAATGGAAGGGTTTGATTAACGTCTCGGGAGTCGTGAAACAAAATCTAAAGTTAAGTGCTTCGAGAAGTTTCTATACCTATGTGTCACGTAGTTCGTAAACATTATAACTTTACGAGGTCAATGACCGTCGGCGTTGTAACATATGACAATAATTTCGAAATGAAAATATTTTCTTCTACAAGTTTCATGTAGCTTCTACGAAGGGAAGGATTACTTCAGTTTTTCACTTGGCTACTCGACGCTAGATGGCGATAGAAGCTTATTAATATCGCACGCGGCACTTTTGCAAGACATTCGATCTTTCATGTATTTTTTTTATTTACAGCTGTATTAAAATATACTCTAAAAATTGTGACTTATTTACATATTATTATATACATGTTTACACTACTTAACGCTAGATGGCGTTAGTATTAAGTATTACAATTTCTTCTTAATTCATATTATTCATTAAAAAAATGATCGAATACTGATTTAAAGCCCTTTTATCATTGTTTAATTTAACGTTAGTATAATTTTAAACGAACAAAAACTGCGTTATGTACAGCTACGATATCAAATTTCATTAGAATCGGTGCAGGAATTCGAGCGTATTTGTTTAACGAACAATCAAACCGACAGGGAGGTCGTTTAATTGACAACGGAACCCTAAAACCGTCGGATACAAAGTCTGAATTTCGATATAATAAATGAACGAGTGCAGTTGAATGCAAGTTTAGTTGAAAACAATAGCGGTTACACTAATGATGGTCGCGTTGAGCCGTCGAAGAATACTTTCGGAAAATATCCGGTTTGAGATGTGGGTTAAGAGAAGAGAGAATCGCTGAAATACTGGTAGACAGAACCAATGTTAACACCACTTTTTCATTTAACAGTATAATATCTAAAAAACACGACTTCCCTGAATTATAAAATGAATTAATTTATAGCCAGTGTAACTTGGGCCTCATACACCTTAATCTGTCCTGCCATTTAAACGTTATTGACATGCATATACAGTAATCTTGTGAACATAACACTAAATTTTTGGGCAGTCAGTTCAAAAAAATCCACAGAGTACGAGAAGAATAACACTAATTAATTTAAATGTAAAGAAAATTATTGTATATTTTTATTGAGTTGCAAGAATGGAATGTCTATAATTTATAAAGTCTGTGGTCAGAACATAATGGTCCAATAATGAAATAATCACCGCAAAAATAATTATTATCGTCACGTCGAAATTCGAATGTCATTTAAAATATTTTCAAATAACATGTAATTTATTTAATTAATCTTACCGCTGTGATGGTAATGCTACAAATGTATTCGTAAACAATTGGTACAGTACATGAATATATACACATAGTGTTTTATAGATACAGATCTGGCCGGACTTAATATTTATACATGAGCCTATTTTTGATGTAGTGTTTTTATTTGTTGAAACTTATGTTACAGTTACCTCATTATTATTTTTGTACATATATATATATATATATATATATATATATATATTTTAAATTAAAAATATAAGTATTTTTTTAGATCACTGTTCTTTATTGTACCATACATACAGAGGCGCAGTTTGATATTTCAAGCAAGTTTGAATTGTTTAAATGAAACTAAAGTAAGTTTCACATACACTTAATTTTTAGCTTCACGCAAAGGTTCTAAATTAATGATGCTAAAAGCGCACTCTTGATGTTACAACTAACTGTCAATAGATGGCGCTGAATGGTTAGCAGGTTTCTATACTAAATAGTACCTGATAATTTGATAATTGTTTATCTACCAACTAATCGTCTTAACCCAGGATACAGGGGATGCAAGAACCTGGGTGCCTTACGGATACATGCCTTACGGATGTGGCCAAGTCTTGGATCATAAGCCGCCTCAGAAAGTCTGTTACAAAAATTTTTTGGGGGGAGAGAAGCTCGCTGAAACACTTGCACTAGCTTGTAGTGCTTAAGGTTAGTGCACACGTATTATCAGACTATCATCCGCTCCGAGCAGATTTCATCACGATGTTCATCACTTCCGCCGAACATGAGCTGAATTTTAAACACATTTAAATACAGTGGGGTACTCGCACGGAGTTTTATGGGCATTGGCTTTGATTTTTTTTACAGAAACGATTTTAATCATCGCGTGCAACGAAGCACTGCTTCTTATTTATTTACAAGCTTATATTCAACTTTACTTCGTTAGTATTTATGGGTTAAATCTTGCAAATGAATTTTTGAGTTACTTCCACTGTAGCGATTGACGTGAAACGTTGAATACAATTTTATTCTGAAAATAAAAACTAATGCGTTAAAATTTAATATATTCGTATGCACTGATTTAATAACCTTTTTTCATATATATATATATAATAATTTATTGATATGAATCAAACCAAACAGTTTATTTTTAAAATAAATGTTTAATAAAATAGTCAATTAAAAAACGCTCATACCTTAAAAAAGCTATTATTTCGAGATTTATTTACTTTGACAACGAGACATTTTCATTTAAATCGTGAGACGGATTTAAACTTGACTTGTCAATCTAAAAATCCAACGATTGATACGAACGCTTCGTAATTATTCATTGCTTTCATTATTTATACGTCTACGTAGTGTCAAAGCTAAGGACTAGTAAAAAAAAAAATTGTGGCCATAATTGACCAGCAAGTACGCGCACACACACTAGTAAAGTAATTACGTGTTTGGCGAGTGTCAGCGTAGCAGTTACGCACACCAAGATCAATCAAGTTCGCTCGTTTGTTTTAGTTGTGTTGTAGTACTCACTCTATGTATATACATATATGTAAATAATCAGAGTTTCCTACATAAAAAAACAGCATGTCTATCTGTAATCGGAACTACTGTTATAAATGCGAGAGTACTTCTGTCCGTTCGTTATTTGAAGTAGACTCCTACCTGTATAGTGGTCCGCCCCGACATCACATTGATACAATTTATTAATATAGGTAATGACATTATATAAACAATTTTATACCGTATAGCACTCAGGATGTGTAACATAAAACCAGTGAAATTATTTTTTAAATTAAATTAATATTATAGATGGCCCAGTGGTTAGAACGCGTGCATGTTAACCGATGATTTCGGGTTCAAACCCAGGCAGGCACCACTGAATTTGTGTTTATAATTCATCTCGTGCCCGGCGGTGAAGAAAAACATCGTGAGGAAACCTGCATGTGTCTAATTTCAACGAAATTCTACCACATGTTGATTCCGCCAACCGGCATTGGAGCAGCGTGGTGGAATATGCTCGAAACCTTCTCCTCAAAGGGAGGGGAGGCCTTTAGCCCAGCAGTGGGACAATTTACAGGCTGCTAATGCTATGCTAATGCAATATTTGCGGAGATTGCTCTTTATAATATTTGTATAGACCACACGTAATAATATTCAAAACGAATAATATTATTTATATATTAAAACGAATTCTATATACATGCTTATGTAATTTAAGTGTGCCTGTCTTGGAGTTAATTGTAAGCGCGCTCTGTGCCAGATATTGTCCTTCTATTCAAATAGAAAAGCCTGGAAAAGATCACTGTAAACGATAACGAGGTATTTGCATGATTTATGCTTTATGACATAAGCTGTATTTGTGGCATAATAATCTTGTACCTTGTGCAAAATAAAAAACAAGTAAATACTTTAGATTGTCACCAGTATCAAATATTGATGTTTAACATTCGTAATATATTTAATAAAATTTATTTATAAATATAATTCAAAATACAGTTGCAACGAAATAAATGTTTTTAAAATTTAATGTTCGTTTTCGTTCGTATTCTATGACACGCTTGTTGAAACTTCGAATAATTGTATGCATATTCGTGGAAATTTCTGGCAAAATAATGGTGAGCCTTCGCTCCGGTATTGATTACAAAAAAAAAATAAACATAGTAAGTACAATTGTATGCACTTACGAGAACATTTCTGGCATAGTAGCGTAGGACATTCGATTCTGTTATTAAAAAAAATATTTGTAAAATAGTACAATAATTGTACGCACTTTCGTGAATATTTCTGTCAGTATCTTTAATCCTTTCGTTTCAGAATTAATAAAAAATATATATGTACTTTATTAAGCAAAAATACACAATTTTAAAAATGATAATATTAATAAATATAAAGGAGAGCGTAGGGCTCGATTCTATTTTTAAATTTTAATATTTTCTTCTTATTTAAATCGGATAACCACCTACGCAACAGTTCTATCTAGATTGGTCAAGCTCGCATCGCATTCGACATATTCCAATAATGAAAAAAGTTTTTACTCCACATATATATTTAAAATTTAATAAAACATTTTACAGTAAATTTAAAGATAATATTTAATTACAGCTGAAAACTAAAGTTACCCATATATTTGAAGCATGAATTAATTTAATGAAACCGACTTAGGTATTGATAACTTGGTCGACAATTTAAAACGAAAACAAAAGAAAAATGCAAATCAAGAAACACAAATCCAAGTAACGACGACTTACGTAATCCTTTCAGAGGGGATTACTTTCATATTTGCATAGTTTTTTAATTAAGCAACGTTCCGCCACGACGGCTCGCCACGGCATCGTGGGTCGTGCTGCGATGTGCAATTTTATTTGCATAATCGCTACCAATGAAAGAAAAGTGGTCACGATATGAATTACACTTGTACCATCGTCACGATTTTTTTAACGGAACTCCGGTCGCCTTTTTGAGAACTTATTCGGATCTCCACGAAAATTTAAACACACAATGTTTCCCGTGTATATATTTTTGGTATCTATATTTATAGATGTAATACAGTAACAACTAAGGCCTCCTCTCTCTTTGAGGCGAAGGTTTTGGAGCATATTCCACCACGCTACTCTAATGCGGGTTGGTGGAATACACATGTGGCAGAATTTCCTCGCGATGTTTAGCTTCACCGCCGAGCATGAGATGAATTATAAAACACAAATTATGCACATGAAAATTCATTGATGTTTGCCTGGGTTTGAATCCGCAAACATCGGTTAAGATGCACGCCATCTAACCACTGGTCTATCTCGGCTCTCGATGGATATAATAATTTTGGTTAATTATAAACACATAAAAATTAAAAACTTCAAATCAAGGTGTTAAGGTAAAGGTAAACTGAGTCATCTAGACACACACAGATGAAATATAAACTCACAAATAAATATATATATAATTATAAATTCTACTGTAATATCTAATGGTATTACCGGTTCGAGTCCAACGAAGCGATTTTAATTATCTTAACCGCAATTGCTTAATACAAACCACAGTTAATACGATTTGAATATTAATATATAAATTTATGTTATTTATTAATTAATCTCAATAATAATATAAATGATTATGTTTTGGATCGATGGATGTTACTCGAGTACACCAGAATCGCTGAACTGATTTGAGTGA